>NC_057795.1:510848219-511148219 GCF_018294505.1 Triticum aestivum
CGTCCATCCCCGCCACCGGCCGGCCTCCGCGCCGTCCGAGTCGGTCGCCGCCTCCGCCCGCGCGCCGGTGCCGCGCTCGCCTCTGCTGCGCCACCCCTCGCCGGACCCCGTAGCGCCTCTCCGGCCTCCTCCTCGCCGGATCCGGCCCTCTCCGCCCCGGGTTCGTTGAGGGAGTCCCGGACTAGGGGGTGTCCGGATAGCCGAACTATCATCATCGGCCGGACTCCAAGACTATGAAGATAGAAGATTGAAGACTTCGTCCCGTGTCCGGATGGGACTTTCCTTGGTGTGGAAGGCAAGCTTGGCGATACGGATACGTAGATCTCCTACCTTTGTAACCGACTTTGTGTAACCCTAGCCCTCTCTGGTGTCTATATAAACCGGATGGCTGTAGTCCATAGGACGAACAACAATCATACCATAGGCTAGCTTCTAGGGTTTAGCCTCCTTGATCTCGTGGTAGATCCACTGTTGTAACACACATCATCAATATTAATCAAGCAGGACGTAGGGTTTTACCTCCATCAAGAGGGCCCGAACCTGGGTAAAACATCATGTCCCTCGTCTCCTATTACCATCCGCCTAGACGCACAGTTCGGGACCCCCTACCCGAGATCCGCCAGTTTTGACACTCACATTGGTGCTTTCATTGAGGGTTCCTCTGTGCCGTCGCGATCAGGAAGGATGCCTTTTCCCATCTTTAAAGACGGCACCATCGTCAAGGGAGCTTTGGCCGCCGGCCAAACTATCCGGCTAGGTGGTTTTCTTATGACCGCCTGTTCGGCCACCGCTCCGACGATGACCTCTCAGGTCATCAAAAGCGATCTTCACGTCAGCTCGGAATTCGCCGAGCAGTTGGATCCGATTGAGCTCTCCTCTGTAAACGAGCTCTTGGATCGCATCGCCGCCCTGGGAGTCGCTACAGACTATGATCAGATTGGGCTTAAAACCGATCTGAGAGAGATTAACTCTCCTCAGGCTACCCACCACGTTGTCGTGGTAGAGGGACAATGCGGCAACCCTTCTTCTATGTTGAAAACCAACTATGTCCGGATTCCCGATCCCTCCAAGTGGATTCCCGCGGAGGGACGGACGCTAATCAAATACTAAACTTAGAGTCAGACATCGGACTAGATTCGTTAGAAAGCATCCAGCAAGTCAAGCTTCCAAATCCGGAAACTTCTTGGCCTTTGAGCCTCAGATCGGGCGGGGTTCCGAACTTGATTCCACCCGCCCACCCAAACATAAGTGATCTCTCTCGCATACGGCAAGAGCCCGATGAAACAGTACATCATTACTGGGCCAGATTCCTCCTGGTTATGAAGAGGATAAAGGACTGCTGCGAAGAAAGCGCGATTTCAATTTTCTGCAACAATTGCACGGACAAGGGAATCATGAACGCCATAAGTCGTCACGAAGTTACATGCTTCGTCGACCTAGCGACCATCATACAAAAATACTGTGCGGTGGAGAGTGCCAGGAATACCGAAGCTAGGTTTTGGGACAGTCCGGCCTTGACTACAACCCTAGTCCGAAGTAAAAGGGTGCGCCATACTCAAGCACCCGGGTTAAAAACCAAAAAGCAAAAAACCCCTAAAGGGCATGGAACCCTACTGGAGGGCTGGCTCAACGGACCCTGCAAAATCCACAGTACGGATGGTGCCACTCCAACACACAGCCTTCGAGCATGTTGGATACTACGGCAGGTGGCCAAAAGTGGCGAAGGCTTTTTACCCCCGGGCAAACAGCCCAGCAGTACCGGTACGGTATTAACAGTCTTCGAGACTTCCGCATCAAATAACATGCGAAAACGAACAATCTGCGGCCTCGCCGAAGTCTACTAAGTAGCAACAGCAAATCCATGGAGTGACACGGCTATCACCTTCAACGCCAGCGACGAACCTAAATTCCAAACAGCTAGAGCACCAGCCGCATTGGTCCTCAGTCCGATAGTGGACGGCTTTCGCCTTAGGTACTCATGGATGGCGGCAGCAGATTAAACCTCATCTACGAGGAAACCCTTCCAAAAATGGATATTGACTGGAGCCGCATCGAGCGAAGCAACACAACCTTCAGAGGGATAATCCCTAGTCGAGAAGTACGCTGCACAGGAAAAATCACACTAGATGTAGTGTTCGGCTCACCGGACAATTACAGGTCCGAGGAGGTCACGTTCCAAGTGGCCCCATTCGGTAGCGGATATCACGCTTTGTTAGGGCGAGAGGCATTCACAATCTTCCAAGCTATACCCCACTACGGGTACATGAAGCTCAAAATGCCCGGACCCAACGGGATAATCGCTCTTGCCAGTGATCCAGATACAGCACTCCGCGCTGAAAATAAGACAGCCGCACTGGCCCTAGAGGCACTGTCCGAAGCCCTAGTGGCAGAGGAACTAACTAGGCTGCGCTCCACGGTGGATAGGGATGATGTGATACTCAATAAGAGGTCCAAGTCCACCTCTTTTAAACCAGTAGACGAAATAGTCAAATTTCAGGTCCATCCAACGGACCCCACAAAGACGGCCTCCATTGGGGCACGATTAAGTCCTGATGTCGAAGCCGCACTACGAGAATTCCTTCGGGAAAATTGGGACATTTTTGCCTGGCACCCTTCAGACATGCCAGGAATCCCACGCAAGCTGGCAGAGCACAGCCTAAACATCCTAAAAGGATTCAAGCTGGTCAAACAAGCACTTCGGCGATTTTCCGAACCCAAAAGACGGGCAATGGGAGAGGAGCTAGCCAAACTCTTAGAAGCCGGATTCATCAGAGATATAAAACATTCGGACTGGCTAACCAATCTAGTAATGGTACCAAAAAGGACAAATCCTAGCGCCTCTGCGTCGATTTTAAAGACCTTAACAAGCCCTGTCCAAAGGACCCTTTCCCCCTCCCTCGCATTGACCAAATCATCGATGCTACCGCAGGGCACAATTCATTGTGCTTCCTCGACGGATACTCCGGATACCATCAAATCAAGATGGCGGAGAAAGACCAGGCCGCAATGGCATTCATTACTCCATATGGGCCATTCTGCTTCAACACAATGCTCTTCGGACTCAAAAACGCCGGCGCAACATATCAGCGCATGATTCAAACATGTCTGGCTACCCAGATAGGCAAAACAGTAGAGGCATACGTAGACGATGTGGTCGTCAAGACCAAACACGTCGAAACTCTTGTAGAAGACTTGAGGGTGACATTCGACAACCTCCGAGCATATGACATTAAGCTCAATCCAGAAAAATGCGTCTTCGGCGTACCAGCCGGAAAGCTCTTGGGCTTCATCGTATCCGGTAGAGGAATTGAAGCAAACCCGGCCAAAATCCGAGCTCTGTCACAATTGGATATTCCAAAGGACCTCAAGCAAATACAAAAACTAACCGGATGCGTAGCGGTCTTAAGTCGCTTCATCTCCTGTTTGGGAGAAAAGGATCTGCCCCTCTACCACCTCCTTCGGCGCACCGAACATTTCGAATGGACGGATGCTGCCACAGCCGGACTCGAAGAAATAAAGGCCATACTGGCAACAAATCCGGTCCTGGCCGCACCCAACCTGGGCGAACCTATGTTATTATATATCGCAGCAACACATCAAGTTGTCAGCGCGGTACTCGTCGTCGAGCGAGAGACAGAAGGGCACATATTCCCTCTTCAAAAACCAGTGTACTACGTATCCACTGTTCTAACTCCATGCAAGTCCCGGTACCCACATTATCAAAAGATAGCATATGCGGTGTTCATGGCATCCCGGAAGCTGCGACACTACTTTCAAGAGTGTTCCATAACGGTGGCCTCCGAAGTACCTCTCAACGATATTATAAACAATCGCGACGCAACGGGCAGGATTGCAAAATGGGCTATTGAGCTCTTACCATTTGACATAACCTATAAACCACGGCGAGCTATAAAGTCGCAGGTTCTGGCTGACTTCGTCGCCGAATGGACCGAAGCCGAATTCCCTAAAGAGTACGGCGCATACTCCAATTGGATCATGCATTTCGACGGATCCAAAATGTTGGCTGGCTTGGGGGCTGCCATCGTCCTGACATCCCCAACTGGAGACACAATCCAATACGCACTTCAAATAATGTACATGGACTCCAACAACGCAGCCGAATATGAGGCCCTTCTGCATGGCCTCCGGATGGCAATCTCCATGGGCATTCAACGCCTAGAGGTGCGCGGGGATTCAAACCTCGCAATATCCCAAGTAAATGGAGACTTTGACGCGAAAGATCCAAAAATGGCAGCTTACCGCAACGCCGTCCTGAAAATGTCAGCTCAGTTCGAAGGACTCGAATTCCACCATGTAGCCCGGGATAATAACCAGGCAGCAGATGTGTTAGCGCGCATCGGCGCGAAACGAGACGACGTCCATCCAAACATCTTCCTGGAACGGCTCTTTAAGGCATCCGTGTTATGGGAAGAGGAGTCCGGAAATAACAATCCGGAGCCAACTGCATCACCTAACTCAGACCATTCTGACACAATCGGCGGCTCAGCCATTGAAATA
Source organism: Triticum aestivum (assembly GCF_018294505.1). Lineage (NCBI taxonomy): Eukaryota > Viridiplantae > Streptophyta > Magnoliopsida > Poales > Poaceae > Triticum > Triticum aestivum. The sequence goes on from NC_057795.1 coordinate 510,852,738, forward strand.
ACACCTTCAGCTCACGAAATAATGGCAGTAATTGCCCCGTGGACAGAACCATTCCTAGCCTACTTAATTCGGCAGTAACTTCCCGAAGACCAAAATGAGGCCCGCTGCATAGTTCGGCGATCTAAAGCCTACAAGGTCCATGAGGGAGAACTTTATAAGAAAAGCACAACCGGAGTCCTTCAAAGGTGTATCTCCGAAGAGGAGGGGCGAAATCTCCTGGCTGAAATTCATGCCGGACTCGGCGGGCACCACGCTGCAGCCCGGGCCCTTGTAGACAAGGCCTTCCATACAGGATTTTATTGGCCGACATCCCGGGCAGATGCTCAGGACTTAGTCCAACGATGCGTCGGTTGCCAGCTCTTTGCTAATCAGAGCCATATGCCACCCACCGCCCTCAAAACTATACCCATTACCTGGCCGTTCGCGGTCTGGGGGCTTGACATGGTTGGACCCCTTAAAGGGGGAACCCACAAGCACAAATACTTATTGGTCATGGTGGACAAATTCACCAAATGGATTGAGGCCAAGCCGGTTAAAATGGCAGAATCCGGACCGGTGATAGACTTCATATCCAGGGTAGTACACCATTTTGGCGTCCCCCACAACATCATCACTGATAACGGCACGAACTTCACGGCCGACGAGGTTAAACTCTGGTGCGAAAACATGGGCATCAAGCTTGATTACGCTTCAGTCTATCACCCCCAAACTAACGGTCAAGTCGAGCGAGCAAATGGTCTAATCATGAGCGGCATCAAACCCAGACTAGTGCGGTCCCTCAAGGAATCTAACACGCACTGGGTAGAGGAGCTCGACTCCGTACTCTGGGGGTTGCGGACCACGCCAAACCGAACTACTGGATTCACACCATTTTTCATGGTATACGGCGCAGAGGCAGTTCTGCCCTGCGATATAATTCATGACTCACCTCGTGTGCGCATGTACGAAGAAAGAGAAGCCGAGTTGGATCGGCAGGACAGTTTGGACGCCTTAGAGGAGGAGCGGGACGTGGCAAAGGCTCGTTCTACATTTTATCAGCAGCAGGCTCGAAGATATCAAAGCAGAGAAGTACGGGTCAAAACTTCCAATGTCGGCGAACTCGTTCTACGCCTGTCGGACAAGAAAAAGGACAAACTTAAGACCAAGTGGGAAGGTCCATTCATAAACGACCAAGTCCTGACCGGCGGTGCATACCGTCTACGTAAAGCATCTGACAACCGACTCAAGCCGAACCGATGGAACGCAGCCCGTCTCCGAAGATTCTATGCCTAAACACCGGACTCAGAGTTCGTCTCACTCCCCCGTCCACCTTTTTATATTTTTTACTGTCTCTTGTCCCCCTCCTTCTTCCCACTTTTTTTTCTCAATACCTTTTATAGGCTGATTTGCGCTTTGTTCGCACACACTTGATGTGCTCCTAGCACTCATTATACCTGGGGGCTTCTTTACCAGAAGCTTATTAATATGGGCTTCACGCCCAATATATGTGTCATACTTCCGCATGTACCTTTTATTCACCATTATATGTATCGATATGACTTAAGTTTTGGCCAAGCTGGGTTGCCTGGCTCCTGTGCTTACCCCTACGTTCCCGATTGTTCGGCTAGGAGGTAAAGGGAGCACCTCTGCGATTGTTACTGCCGGGTCAGCCGGATGTGTACCTCAGACTGGGTGAAGCCGAAAGCTAGCGTTCTTAAGAGAATATTCGGTCAGTGATTTGAAAGATGATTTATTACTTACTTATTTATCTGCCCCCAGATGCTTTTTCTGCTATTTTCGCAGTTCGGCATTGCACCTTAGGGAACTATTCTCCCTGGAAGATGTTTCTTACTAACCATGTAATATAACATAACTAGTTGGGCACTTGTTTGATAAAGCAATTATGACCCCGACGCCTTCTCTCCATGCATGCCCCGGTTCTTTTATAACCGTAGGGGTATTCAGACACACTCCGGACTGTTGGGTCCCGAGGTTGAAGCAAAACGGTCCGCAAAGACAAACGATCTACAATCCGGCTAGAAGGCATCTTACATGTCATTTCAAATTACATCGTCAAACCGATTGATTGTACTCCTCCTCAATCCCATCTAACAGGCTGTCTAATTTACAGTCCTGTTGGGAATATTTCGCGGCCAGTTCTACTTGGCCGTACATCAAGCTCACAGGGATCTCCTTCCCATCAGGCCCCGTAGGTCCGACCTCGGCCATGTGGTTTGGGTCAGCCTTCGGGTAGCGCGTCTTCACCATGGCCCAGGCCTCCCTGGCGCCCTGACGGCAGGCCAATATATTCCACAAACGGAGGCGTCGCCGTGCTACCTGAAGCTTCTCAGCAAGCTCACCAAGGCCCTCGGGTAGGGAGACGGATGGCCATAAAGCCTGAACGACGCCACTCATCGCCTGCCGAACACGTTCGAACAATTGCACCAGCTCAGGAAGTTGGTCACCTGTTGACCCAGGCATTTCCTCCGTAGGGCGACCTATGAGCACACCTAAAGACATATTTCTGTCAATCGACTTCCTCGCCGAATTATTCTTTTCAAAGGAATTTGCTCAAGCACTTACTATAAATGCCGCGACGAAGCCGCTGATTCTCCTTCAAGGAGCCAGACAGCTGGGCCCGAACACCTTTCATCTCTTCTCCTAGCTGGGTATGGGCATCTTGGAGCTTGTTTCTCTCCTGCTGCACCTTCATAAGCACCCTCTCGCCAGCCTCTAGCTAACGCAGTAGCTGTTGCTTGTTCGGATCTAGTCCGACGCCCTCTGCAATATTATTGTCAGATTCACGCCGCACTTTGTTAATTAATTATCTTTTCAAAGTACGTCTTACCAGCAGGGGTCTCTGTAGCTCCCCCTGTAGCGGCCAGTGCGGCCTCAAGTTGGGCCTTGCACTCTTGGAGCTCCTAGGACAGATGGGTATTCTTCACCGTAAGATCCTGCATAGAAATTGATCCTTAAATCAGTTATTTTAACTATTTTAAGTCTCAGGGGCTACTGGCATATATAACTATTAAAATTACTTGCACGTATGTCTTTCACATACTGCTCCGTGGCTCTGGTTAACCCATCTTGAGCGGCACGGAGGTGCGCGTTTCCCGCATCAAAGGCATTTAACGCCTCCGGGGAGAAACACGCGTCACGAAGAACTGTCCGACGAGGCCTGTGATTCATGGCGCTCTCCACCTCAGACCGGGGGGCGGACAGCCTGTCGGCATCCTTCGTCGGAGGAGCGTCCGGCTCGTGCCTTGTATTCGCGTCCCCTCCCGGGCCATGCGTTGGAGCATGGCTGGCGGAGGCTTGATTGGCAACCTCTCCGGACACTGTCCAGCGAGCGCTCTTTCTGGAAAAGTTATGAGCATTAATATACCTCCTGGGAATCCTTCCCTTAAAAATAGCGGTGCTCCGTACTGTTGCAGCGACGTTTCAGTTCGCGTCGCACTCCTCTTCCGCCTGCCGGGCCGAACTGACCCTTGTTGGTCGGCCACCGCGGGTTCGGCTTCCCGCCTTAAAGGCACCTCCTGCGATGCACCATCAGTATGGGATGGTCAGAACTGAGCACGGATCAAATGATGGTGTCAAGACCTCGGTCATAGTCACCTGGGAGGCCGGAAATAAACCGGGGTAGTCAGCCGTAATGGCGACTAAAGCATTGTCTATGCTGAGCTGGTGGAACACCCTGTCGATCAGTTCCACCGCTAAGTCCGGATCCTCTTCGGAGGCCGGATCAAGGGACCTTTCTGGATCCTCGGGTTGTGGAGCTGGGCTTTTTATGCCCTCCACATCCCGACGCAGTTCCTGTGTCAAAATCATACAATAAGACAATTGCCTTTAAATGCACGGATCAGATATGCATGCGACCGCTTACCCAGATCCGAGGGTTGTTCATGGAAAATCCGTTTAGAGGATTCGTGCGGAGGAAGTCCTCCTTCTCCCCCTTGTACAAGCCGGACAGGATCTTCACCTGGTCGTCGGTCGAGCCAGGTCCCTTGCGGCCGTGACGGGTGGCGTCATCTTCTCCATTGAAGTCCCACATGGGGTAGCCCCTATATTGGAGCGGTTGCACCCCGCGCATAATGCATGTGGCCATGACTCCGATCATGGTTAATCCGGAATGGGCTAGCAGCCGTATCCGGCCCATCAAGTAATGGACGCTCCTATCATCTTCTTGTTGAGGGCTCCGTGGGCGCCAACTCAGGTGTTTCTTCAGTGGAGCGTTGCTGAACTCCGGAAGGCCGATTCGGACTGGATCCGGCAGCGGAGCGTCCTCCATATAAAACCACTCCGAAGGCCAGTCTTTGGACGCCTTCTTCAGGGTCCCGGATAGATATCCGGTCCTGGCGATGCGCCATATTTCGGCTTTGCCCACTTGATATATCGACCCTCGTGAGAGCGGGGTACGAGGCAAAACAGCCTCTTCCACAGCGCGAAATGGGGCTCAATGCCCAAGAACAGCTCACACAGAGCTACGAAGCCCGCGATGTGCAAAATGGAGGCAGGTGTAAGATGATGAAGCTGGAGTCCGTAAAACTCTAGGAGCCCCCGGAGAAACGGATGTATAGGAAATCCGAGTCCCCTTATTAAGTAGGGGACGAAGCACACCCGCTCTCCTTTGGAGGGATTGGGGGCGGTCTCCGGCTGCTTCCCACCCTTGTAGGTGGCTAGTCCGGCTCGAACCGGAACCATGAAAGCTGGGGGAAGATAACCCTCGGTTTGGAGCGCCACTAGCTCGCTGTGTGGAACTGAGCATCTCCCCCAATCTCCTGGCTTAGGGCCGGGAGCACGAGAGGAGGAGCCGCGTCGACTATCCATGATGGAATGGATTTTTGTCAGAGGCGCTTCGATGAGAACTTGCGGATGGAGGATGGTGTAAGATGGATCTAGATCCTCACCTCTCTTATAGGCGGCTCATTCGCATGGTTAGGGGGTAAAATGTAAAAGTACCCCAGCCTTTCGCATTCGTACGACACGTGGAAGAGGGCCATTATTGGGCGTAGAAGCCAAGGAGCGCAACATTTATAAGGAAGCCGGACACAATTCGACGGGAACATGAAGTTTGAAGGAGAACCCGCCTTACGACGCCGAAGACAATATACGCGCCCGACTCGTCGTCGCTGAAGCCCGATTCGGGGGCTACTGAGGGAGTCCCGGACTAGGGGGTGTCCGGATAGCCGATCTATCATCATCGGCCAGACTCCAAGACTATGAAGATAGAAGATTGAAGACTTCGTCCCGTGTCCGGATGGGACTTTCCTTGGCGTGGAAGGCAAGCTTGGCGATACGGATACATAGATCTCCTACCTTTGTAACCGACTTTGTGTAACCCTAGCCCTCTCCGGTGTCTATATAAACCGGATGGCTGTAGTCCATAGGACGAACAATAATCATACCATAGGCTAGCTTCTAGGGTTTAGCCTCCTTGATCTCGTGGTAGATCCACTCTTGTAACACACATCATCAATATTAATCAAGCAGGACGTAGGGTTTTACCTCCATCAAGAGGGCCTGAACCTGGGTAAAACATCGTGTCCCTCGTCTCCTGTTACCATCCGCCTAGACGCACAGTTCGGGACCCCCTACCCGAGATCCGCCAGTTTTGACACCGACATTCGTCTTCTCCGGCCATCCCCGAGTCCAACTCTGGCGAACCTCGTTCTCCGCACCAGATCTGGATCTGAGAAGAGGTTGACCCTGTTTTTCACTAAGTCCCCGATATTTTTTGACATTGTCATGCCATGTTCATCGCATCATATCTCCATGCATATTGCTCCGTTTCATGCGTGTAATATGTCAAATTGTTCTTACCAACGAATACTTCATTTCATTCCATTGCATCATGTTCATTTGAGTCCATCTTGATGCCTGAATCATCGTTGCAAGAGTGCTATATGATGTTGTCTGCGGTCTGTTAACAGAACATGCTCATTTGTCATTTTTGCCATGTTTGATGTGTGCATCCTACGAGGTTGATGTCTACATGTGTTTTGAACTATGCCATGCCGTCTTTAAAGTGGTGTATGCCATGTAATTTTGTGATCAATGTGGTGACTAGCACAAGCATGCAAACTAGGCTTCGTGATGTTGCTGATTTTAGTCCTTGTTCTGCTGTTATTTTGATGCCATGTAAACTTGATGCTATAGAGAAATCAATGCATATTTTGAGATACTTCAGTAAGGATATTTTGAACATATGGTTTTTATCTAGCCATTAATGCCCCTGTTTGCAATTATGGTGTAGTCTAGCATGTCATTTACTTGCTCTACTTTTGCTACAAAATGTTTCCTGGGAGATTGTTTACTTGTTATTCCATTTTGCCAAGGTTGATGTAGTTGATCCTTGCATGCTATGAGCTTGTTCTTGCCTTGGTTAGCTTCATAAACATGTCTTCTTGCTGATGCTATGCTTATCTTGTCATGCAATGACTTGTGGTGAGTGAATCAAGCTTGTTAAGTAGGGTACTTGCTGTTGCTGTTTTGCTAGGCTGAATCTGTTATTTGGTGATGCTATGTAAACCTGCTGCTACAAGTCATCCTATGCATAATCTGGAGATGTTCACTAAGGGTGTTTTCTTCTACATGTTATGCTCTATCCATCCATGCCCCTGGTTGCAATTATAGCCTGCTGCAGCTTGTTGTAATCTTGCTCCAAAGTTGCTAAACAATGTTGCTATCAGCCTGTTAACATTAAGTTCAGTTGTTGCCATGATTGGTTTTATTGAACCATGCACCCTATGAACTTGCTCTTTCCATGTTTAGCTTCACAAACATGTAATCTTACTGTTGGTTGCCTTGCCATGCCATGTAATGCTCTTTAGTGAGTGGTACAAGCTCATCAACATGCCTACTTATCGTTGTTCCTGCCATGTTTGCATCTGTTAACGAAACTTGCTATGTTTACGTGTGTGCCATCATATCTTCTGATCCTTTTTGGCTTATGGTCAGTAAGGGACTTTTGTTCTATGCATTTAGTAGACTCATGCCATGCCTTTTTTGCCATGATAAGTTCCTGTAACATGTTGTTTGATAGCTCTAAACATTGCAACCTGATGTTAATTTCTGCAAAGTCTGAGCTGTTATTATTTGCAATCTTGCCATTTGTGTCTGAGCATGTTCTAGTGATTTCTGGAGATATCTCAGTGTTCATGTTTTGATATGCTTTACCTGTACATCATTCCCATGCCTTTTGTTTTCTTGTTGAGGTCCTGTAGCTTGTTGTTTTGATGCTTGCAATATGCCTAGTTGCTGTTTTGGACAGATTGTTATTATAACTTGTTTCATGTGTGCGTGTTGAACCGTTGCTCCGTTTTGAGTGTGCTCTATATGAAACTTGCTTAGAATTGCATGTAGCTTCATATTATCATGTTGCATCCTTGTTTTGGTGTGTTTGCTTGATGTTTTTGTGCATTTTGCATCAATGCCATGTTTAACTTGTTTTGCTCATATCTTCTAGGCCGTAGCTCCGAATTAAATGAACTTTATATGTAACTTGACTAGAATCTCGTGTAGATCATCTTGGTGCATATTAACTTGCTGTTTAACAACTTGAACATAAGGTTTATTCAGATCTGGACCAACTTCGAGATATGCATATGAGGACTTACCGGAATTGTTATATGTTGTTCCCGGCCTCATTTAAACTTGCCTTGATGTGTTGCTCTTGTTTGCATCATCTCTTGCCATGAGTAGCTTCATGTAGATTTGTCATGCATCATACTTGGTTGAGCATCATGTTTTGTATATGTGTGGTGTGTTTACTATGTTGTGTGCTTCTTCTCGGTAGTTCCCGTTTCGTTGCGATCATGAGGATTCGTTCGTCTACGCTTGGTTCGGCTTCATTCGTTCGTCTTCTTCATGTTCTCGTTCTTCTTCCTTGCAGGATTTCAGGCAAGATGACCGCTACCCTAGATCTCACTACTATCATTGCTATGCTAGTTGCTTCATTCTATCGCTTTGCTGTGTTACCTATCACCTGTTTATCAAGCCTCCCTAATTGCCATGAACCTCTAACCTTTGACACCCTTCCTAGCAAACCATTGCTTGGCCATGTTACCGCTTTGCTCAGCCCTCTTATAGCGCTGCTAGTTGGAGGTGAAGTTGAAGATTGCTCCATGGTGGACAGGGTTATGTTGGGATATCACAATATCTCTTATTTAATTAATGCATCTATATATTTGGTAAAGGCTGGAAGACTCGGCCTTATGCCTGGTGTTTTGTTCCACTCTTGCCGCCCTAGTTTCCGTCATACTGGTGGTATGTTCCCGGATTTTGCGTTCCTTACGTGGTTGGGTGATTTGTGGGACCCCCTTGACAGTTCGCTTTGAATAAAACTCCTCCAGCAAGGCCCAACCTTGGTTTTACCATTTGCCTCAGCACCACCTATACCTTTCCCTTGGGTCGGCCAACCCGAGGGTCATCTTTATTTTAGCCCCCCCGGGCCAGTGCTTGTCTAAGTGTTGGTCTGAACCGGGCAGACTGCGGGGTCACCTCAGGGCAACTCGAGGGCTGGTTTTACTCGTAGGCTGACCTATCCGGTGTTGCCCTATGAACAAGATATGTGCAGCTCCTATCGGGATTGTCGGCGCATCGGGCGGCTTTGCTGGTCTTGTTTTACCATTGTCGAAATGTCTTGTAAACCGGGATTTCGAGTCTGATCGGGTCTTCTTGGGAGAAGGTATATCCTTTGTTGATCGCGAGAGCTTATCATGGGCTAAGTTGGGACACCCCTGCAGGGTTTAAACTTTCGAAAGTCGTGCCTGTGGTTATAGGCAGATGGGAATTTGTTAATGTCCGGTTGTAGATAACTTGACACTAGATCTGAATTAAAACGCATCAACCGCGTGTGTAGCCGTGATGGTCTCTTTTCGGCGGAGTCCGGGAAGTGAACACGGTTTTGGGTTATGTTTGACGTAGGTAGGAGTTCAGGATCACTTCTTGATCATTGCTAGCTTCATGACCGTTCCTTTTGCTCTCTTCTCTCTCTTATTTGCGTATGTTAGCCACCATATATGCTTAGTCGCTGCTGCAACCTCACCACTTTACCCCTTCCTTTCCTATTACGCTTTGCTAGTCTTGATACCCATCGTAATGGGATAGCTGAGTCCTCGTGGCTCACAGATTACTACAACAACAGTTGCAGGTACATGTTACGTGATGATCATGACGCGAGAGCGATGTTTGCTTGTTTTGGAGTTCTTCTTCTGCTTCTTCTTCGATCAGGGGATAGGTTCCAGGTCGGCAGCCTGGGCTAGCAGGGTGGATGTTGTTTGAGTTTCTGTTTGTGTTTCATCCGTAGTCGGATGATGCTCTTATGTATTGTGATGTTGTATTCGTGTGGCATTTTATGCCTCTTGTATGTATCCCCATCTATTATGTAATGTTGATGTAATGATATCCACCTTGCAAAAGCGTTTCAATATGCGGTTCTATCCTTGGTGTGACCTTCGAGTCTCTTTAGGATAGTATCGCATATCAGGCGTGACAAGTTGGTATCAGAGCCTCGACCGACCTTAGGAGCCCCCTTGATTGATCGTGTAGTTTGGCCGTTGTTGAGTCTAGAAGAAAACTGTTTTCAGAGTCTAGCTATATCGGACAATAGGAATTCTTTTTACTCCTCTGCCCCTTCTTCGCTCTGGTAAGGAATCTTGACGTAGGTGTTTTGAATTACTCCTCTTCCCCTTCAATTTTTTCTTTAGGATCACGCAGTTGGTTTTTCGGTAGTTGTTCCTCAGCTCTTTTCATCCGGTGCATTTCTCGTCAAGTTGATCGAGCCTCTTCGTCTTTGCCAAGTTCAATCCTCAGTTGTTTTCTTTTCCCACCCGCCCACCCTTCTTCTTCTCGAAACCAGAGTCCATAGTCAAGTATTCATCCTACTCGTGCGAAGTCTTTGCTCTCTCTCCTCAATGATTTCAACCGGTGTTTTCTCTTCAAGATATTCGTCGGTTTCCCCTTCCAAGTTGCCTTTGTTTTCCCGCCCTCCCACCCTTTTCTTCCCGGAGCCTCTTCAGTCTTTCGTCAATTATTTCAACCGGTGAATTCTCGTCTCGTTCGTCATTCTTCATCTCTTTTTCTTCTCCGGTGGATTCAATTCCAATTTTTGGTAGTGATTATATTCTTCTCCTCGGCTCAAGTGTTTTCCCTGTTCGTTCGCCTCTCGCCAGTTTATCATTTCGGAGTTCGGAAGACATCTCAGGAGATTCGTCTGTGTTCTAATTAATTCGAGGTTGTCACCTCATTCAAATATTTCAATTGTTCCAGTGTATCATCTATATGTTCAACATCCCTTTCCAACGGTGTTTTCTCTTCAGTGGGCCCTAACCCACAGGTCTTTTCCCAGGATTTTACCTGACTCTTCTAATTCCCCCAGAGTTATTCTCAAGTCTTTTCAAGTGTGACGTATGAATGGAATTCATCAGTCACATGCGTTCTCCAAGATCGTTTTTCAAATGCTTTCATTGTTGGCTCAACCCCTTCGCTTTTCATTCTTCCGGAGTATCTCAGTAATTTTAGTGGTGTTTCTCGTTGTCATTTGAAGATCGAAGAAGAGTTTTCCCTTTCAATCTTGTCCGTTCTCTCGAAGATTCGTGGTTCTAGCTTCATATCATGCTCTCAAATTATTTCAATTTGTCAGATATTCTTTCTTACCTATCCGGAGTATTTCAGGAGTTGATTTCTGTTTCGCTTCACCGGAGGCCATCGTTCCAAAAGAATTTGTCGTCCTCACATTTCAGCTACCGTTATCCAATTATCTCGGTGCTTCATTCAAGTGTTCTTTAATCAGCTCGAGTTCTTCCAGTTCTCTTGTATCTAAATCCCCTCGAGCATATTTGTTCTTCTGATTCTTCCCGGTGATTCAGTCTCTTTCATCAATCATTTTCGAATTCTTACGGTGGTTCTTTCTAATTCTACCGGTGGTTCATGAAGACCTTCTCAAGTTCGCGATATGTCACTTTTCAATCCTTTTCAAGAAGAATAAGTAGTATGAAAAATCCATTGCTTGTCATCAATTTAATTTTTGATGAAGGATAAGCATACAATAAATCTTATTCTTATTTCATCTAAGTAGTAATCCCTTCCTTCGGAGTTTGTTCGTGAGAAATAAATTCTAGTTCCTAGTGTTTTCATCTTTTCTTTTCCGGAGTTCATTTTCCTCGGCCTTTTCGTCGGAACCCCCATTTAAATCACCGCAAGGCTCATCTTATTATTTTCCTTCTTCTATATCATCATCCTTTTGTCACCGGAGTTCTTCATGGTGGTTCTTCATGATTTAATTCATTCCCAAGAGTTCATCAAGGTTCTTGTTGGTGGAGTTCAAGTATCTTTTCTTCTCACGTCTTGAAGTGCAAATAATTCTTCCTTTTCTTTTGAAGTGGAGTTTTGCATTTCTTCGTTCTTCTTAGATATTCAAGCTTTTGGTTGTGGCATAATTTCACCTCAAGTTTTGAGATGTTTTGAGAAGTCCACATCAAGCTTATTCTTTTCGTTGTTGATTTTCTCAACAACTCCAGTCAATCCTTCCTTCTAAGTTCTTTTCATTCCATTCTTTCAATTCTTCCGGAGGCATTGCATTGTTTATCTCATCAAGTGCCATCCCATCTTGTGAAGTTCATGTTCTTTTCCTTCCATTTTCATCTAGAGTGCTGCCTAAATCTTTTCAGTCTTATTCGTTTCTTATCTCGTTCTAATCGGAGTGGTTTCATAGTCTATCTAATTCCATGAGTTTTCGATTCTCGTCATTCTCGTCGTTCCTCTCTTCTTCTCGAGTGCTCTCGATTCTTTGCTTCTTCTCTTGTGTTCTTGCTTCACCTCATCCCTTTTCCCTTCCGTTTCGGTCCTAAGATCTCGGGACGAGATCTCTTGTTAGTGGAGGAGTGTTGTAACGCCCTGGATCCGATGCGCCACGTGTCTGTCAGTTATTCGCCGACGTTGCCATGTCGTTGCCATGTCATTTGCTTGCGTGTTGCATTTTATCATGTCATCATGTGCATCTCATTTTGCATACGTGTTCGTCTCATGCATCCGAGCATTTTCCCCGTTGTCCATTTTGCAATCCGGCACTCCTATGCCCTCCGGCGTCCCCTTCTTGCCTCTCTTCGTGAGCGGGTGTTAAACTTTCTCGGAATGGCCTGAGGTTTGCCAAGTGGCCTTGGTATAGCACCGTTAGACCGCCTGTCAAGTTCCGTGCCATTTGGGGGTCGTTTGATACTCCAATGGTTAACCAGGTAACCGTAAAAGCCTCTTTTGTCTTGCAGCCCAACACCCTTCCAAAGTGGCCCAAAACCCATCTAAGTCCCCTCTATGCTCTCGGTCGTTCGATCACGATCGCGTGGCCAAAAACCGCTCCTCATTTGGATTCTCCTAGCTCCCTCTACCTATAAATATGTGTCCCTCCCCGTCCAAATCGCACACGAAACCCTAGCCCCGCTCCCCTTGCGCGCCGGACATGTCCAACCCCGCGCCGGACGCGTCCGCCGCCGCCGCCCCAGCCAATAGGAGCCCGCCACGTCGCCCCCGCACCCTTTCTCTCTCCTCTTCCACCGCGCCAGCCGCCGCGGCCCGCCCGGTCCCGGGGCAAGCCCACCCGAGCCCATCGAGGCCCGGTCTCCGCTGCCGCTCGGCCCGAGCCGCCGCCCGTGGCGCCCCGCCTCGCCGTGCGCCTCCGCGCCCTCCACGCGCCTCGCCGGCCGCCGGAGCACCGCCGCTGCCCGGTCCCTCGTCGCCCCGCTCCGCCGCGTCCTCTGCGCCCGTCGCCGTCCCCGCCGCCAGCGCCTCCCACGCCGCCGCTCGAGGGGAGGAGCCCCTCGATCCGCGTCGCCGTCCATCCCCGTCGCCGGCCGGCCTTCGCGCCGTCCGAGTCGACGCCGCCTCCGCCCGCGCACTGGTGCCGCACTCGCCTTTGCCGCGCCACCCCTCGCCGGACCCCGTAGCGCCTCTCCGGCCTCCTCCTCGCCAGATCCGGCCCTCTCCGCCCCGAGTTCGTCTTCTCCGGCCATCCCCGAGTCAAACTCCGGCGAACCTCGTTCTTCACGCCAGATCTGGATCTGAGAAGAGGTTGACCCCGTGTTTCACTAAGTCCCCGATATTTTTTGACATTGTCATGCCATGTTCATCGCATCATATCTCCATGCATACTGCTCCGTTTCGTGCGTGTAATATGTCCAATTGTTAGTATCAACGAGTACTTCATTTCATTCCATTGCGTCATGTTCATTTGAGTCCATCTTGATGCCTGAATCATCATTGCAAGAGTGCTATATGATGTTGTCTGCGGTCTGTTAACAGAATATGCTCATTTGTCATTTTTGCCATGTTTGATGTGTGCATCCTATGAGGTTGATGTCTACATGTGTTTTGAACTATGCCATGCCATCTTTACAGTGGTGTATGCCATGTATTTTTGTGATCAATGTGGTGACTAGCACAAGCATGCAAACTAGGCTTCGTGATGTTGCTGATTTTAGTCCCTGTTCTGCTGTTATTTTGATGCCATGTAAACTTGATGCTACAGAGAGATCCATGCATATTTTGAGATACTTCAGTAAGGATGTTTTGAACATATGGTTTTTATCTAGCCATTCATGCCCATGTTTGCAATTATGAAGTAGTCTAGCATGTCATTTACTTGCTCTACTTTTGCTACAAAATGTTTCCTGGCAGATTGTTTACTTGTTATTCAACTTGTTCTTGCCTTGGTTAGCTTCATAAACATGTCTTCTTGCTGATGCTATGCTTATCTTGTCATGCAATGACTTGTGGTGAGTGAATCAATCTTGTTAAGTAGGGTACTTGCTGTTGCTGTTTTGCTAGGCTGAATCTGTTATTTGGTGATGCTATGTAAACCTGCTGCTACAAGTCATCCTATGCATAATCTGGAGATGTTCACTAAGGGTGTTTTGTTCTACATGTTATGCTCTATCCATCCATGCCCCTGGTTGCAATTATAGCCTGCTGTAGCTTGTTTTAATCTTGCTCCAAAGTTGCTAAATAATGTTGCTGTCAGCCTGTTAACATTAAGTTCAGTTGTTGCCATGATTGTTGTTATTGAACCATGCACCCTATGAACTTGCTCTTGCCATGTTTAGCTTCACAAACATGTAATCTTACTGTTGGTTGCCTTGCCATGCCACCAACTCATGCCATGCCTTTTTTGCCATGATAAGTTCCTGTAACATGTTGTTTGATAGCTCTAAACATTGCAACCTAATGTTAATTTCTGCAAAGTCTGAACTGTTATTATTTGCAATCTTGCCATGTGTGTTTGAGCATGTTCTAGTGATTTCTGGAGATAGCTCAGTGTTCAAGTTTTGTTATGCTTTACCTTTACATCATGCCCATGCCTTTTGTTTTCTTATTGAGGTCTTGTAGCATGTTGTTTTGATGTTTGCAATATGCCTAGTTGCTGTTTTGGACAGATTGTTATTATAACTTGTTTCATGTGTGCGTGTTGACCTGTTGCTCCGTTTTGAGTGTGCTCTATATGAAACTTGCTTAGAATTGCATGTAGCTTCATATTATCATGTTGCATCCTTGTTTTGGTGTGTTTGCTTGATGTTTTTGTGCATTTTGCATCAATGCCATGTTTAACTTGTTTTGCTCATATCTTCTAGGCCGTAGCTCCGAATTAAATGAACTTTATATGTAACTTGACTAGAATCTCGTGTAGATCATCTTGGTGCATCTTAACTTGCTGTTTAACAACTTGAACATAAGGTTTATTCAGATCTGGACCAACTTCGAGATATGCATATGAGGACTTACCGGAATTATTATATGTTGTTCCCGGCCTCATTTAAACTTGCCTTGATGTGTTGCTCTTGTTTGCATCATCTCTTGCCATGAGTAGCTTCATGTAGCTTTGTCATGCATCATACTTGGTTGAGCATCATGTCTTGTATATGTGTGGTGTGTTTACTATGTTGTGGGCTTCTTCTCGATAGTTCCTATTTCGTTGCGATCGTGAGGATTCGTTCGTCTACGCTTCGTTCGGCTTCATCCGTTCGTCTTCTTCATGGACTCGTTCTTCTTCCTTGCGGGATTTCAGGCAAGATGACCACTACCCTGGATCTCACTACTATCATTGCTATGCTAGTTGCTTTGTTCTATCGCTTTGCTGCATTACCTATCACCTGTTTATCAAGCCTCCCTAATTGCCATGAACCTCTAACCTTTGACACCCTTCCTAGCAAACCATTGCTTGGCCATGTTACCGCTTTGCTCAGCCCTCTTAGAGCGCTGCTAGTTGCAGGTGAAGTTGAAGATTGCTCCATGGTAGATAGGGTTATGTTGGGATATCACAATATCTCTTATTTAATTAGTGCATCTATATATTTGGTAAAGGGTGGAAGACTCGGCCTTATGCCAGGTGTTTTATTCCACTCTTGCCGCCCTAGTTTCCGTCATACCGGTGTTATGTTCCTGGATTTTGCGTTCCTTACGCGGTTGGGTAATTTATGGGACCCACTTGACAGTTTGCTTTGAATAAAACTCCCCCAGCAAGGCCTAACCTTGGTTTTACCATTTGCCTCACCACCACGTATACCTTTCCCTTGGGTCGGCCAACCCGAGGGTCATCTTTATTTTAGCCCCCCTGGGCCAGTGCTTGTCTAAGTGTTGGTCCGAACCGGGCAGACTGCGGGGCCACCTCGGGGCAACTCGAGGGCTGGTTTTACTCGTAGGCTGACCTATCCGGTGTTGCGCTGAGAACGAGATATGTGCAGCTCCTATCGGGATTGTCGGCGCATCGGGCGGCTTTGCTGGTCTTGTTTTACCATTGTCGAAATGTCTTGTAAACTTGGATTCCGAGTCTGATCGGGTCTTCCTGGGAGAAGGTATATCCTTCCTTGATTGCGAGAGCTTATCATGGGCTAAGTTGGGACACCCCTGCAGGGTTTAAACTTTCGAAAGCCGTGCCTGCGGTTATAGGCAGATGGGAATTTGTTAATGTCCGGTTGTAGATAACTTGACACCAGATTCGAATTAAAACGCATCAACCGCGTGTGAAGCCGTGATGGTCTCTTTTCGGCGGAGTCCGGGAAGTGAACACGGTTTTGGGTTATGTTTGACGTAGGTAGGAGTTCAGGATCACTTCTTGATCATTGCTAGCTTCACGACCGTTCCTTTTGCTCTCTTCTCGCTCTTATTTGCTCATGTTAGCCACCATATATGCTTAGTCGCTGCTGCAACCTCACCACTTTACCCCTTCCTTTCCTATTACGCTTTGCTAGTCTTGATACCCATGGTAATGGGATTGCTAAATCCTCGTGGCTCACAGATTACTACAACAACAATTGCAGGTACAGGTGAGGGAGTCCTGGATTAGGGGGTGTCCGGATGGCTGGACTATGACCTTCGGCCGAACTCCTGGACTATGAAGATACAAGATTGAAGACACCGTCCCGTGTCCGGATGGGACTTTCCTTGGCGTGGAAGGCAAGCTTGGCGATACGATATGAAGATCTCCTCCCATTGTAACTGACTCTGTGTAACCCTAGCCCTCTCCGATGTCTATATAAACTGGAGAGTTTTAGTCCGTAGGACGAACAACAATCATACCATAGGCTAGATTCTAGGGTTTAGCCACTCTGATCTCTTGGTACATCTACTCTTGTACTACCCATATCATCAATATTAATCAAGCAGGAGTAGGGTTTTACCTCCATCAAGAGGGCCCGAACCTGGGTAAAAACATCGTGTCCCTTGTCTCCTGTTACCATCCGCCTAGACGCACAGTTCGGGACCCCCTACCCGAGATCCGCCGGTTTTGACACCGACATTGGTGCTTTCATTGAGAGTTCCGATGTGTCGTCACCATCATGAAGGATGCCGCACCCCGTCTTTAAAGACGGCGTCATTGCTAAAGGAGCTTTGGCTGTCGGCCAAACTCTCCGGCTAGGCAGGTTTTTGATGACCGCCAGTCCGGCCGCCGCGCCAATGATGACCTCCCGGGCCATCGAAAGCAATCTTCGCATCAGCTCGGAGCTCGCCGAGCAGTTAGATCCGATGGAGCTCTTCTCCCTGAACGAACTCTTGGATCGCATCGCGGCCCTGGGAGTCACTACTGATTACGACCAGATTGGGCATAAACCTGATCAGAGAGAGATTGACTCTCCCCAGATTACCCACCACGTCGAAGTGGTGGAAGAACAATCCGGCGAATCTTCGCCCGCCCTAAGGACCAGATGCGTCCGGATTCCCGATCCCTCCAAGCTGGAAACCCGCGGAGGGAAGGATGTCGCCCGAACCCTGAACCTAAAGTCAGGCAGCAGGCCTGATTCATTGAATAACATCCGAGAGAGCAAGCTTCCGAATTCGGAAACTGCTCGGCCCCTGAATCTTACATCGGGCAGGGTTCCGGATTTATTTCCACCTGCCCACCCAACTATACGGGATTTATCCCTGATACGGCAAGACTCCGGAGAAGCAGTACACCACTACTGGGCCAGATTCCTCCTGGTTATGAACATGATAAAGGACTGCCGTGAGAAAGAAGCAATTTTACTCTTCCTTAACAACTGCACGGACATTGGAATCCTCAACGCCATAAGTCGCCGCGAAATTACACGATTCTCCGACTTGACATCCATAGTACAAAAATACTATGCGATTGAAAGCGTTCGGAAAACCGAAGATAAATTTTGGGACAATCCGGCCCCGAATATAACACGAGTCCGAAACAAAAGGGCGCATTATCGCAAGGCATCCGAGCCAAATATCAAAAAACAAAAGCCCTCTACAGGGTACAGAACCGTATTGGAAGGATGGCTCAATGGACCCTGTAGAATTCATAATTCAGGGAAAGCCACACCAACGCACAGCCTCATAGCATGTTGGATACTACGGCAGGTAGCCAGAAGCGGCGAGGAGCTTTTAACTCCAGCACCCGAAGAATACCTCCCCAGTACGGTATCGACAGTCTTTGAGACGTTCACATCAAACAATGCAAGGAAACGAACGCTCCACAACCTCGCCGAAGTCTACATAGTAGCAACAATAAACCCATGGAGTGACATGGCTATCACCTTTAATGCCAGTGACGAACCTAAATTCCGGACAGCCCGAGCACCAGCCGCATTGGTCCTCAGTCTGATAGTGGACGGCTTCCGACTTACAAAGGTACTCATGGACGGCGGCAGCGGACTCAACCTCATCTACGAGGAAACCCTGCGAAAAATTCCAAGTCCATCCAACGGACCCTACAAAAACGGCCTCCATCGGGGCACAATTAAAACCCGATGTAGACACCGCACTCAGAGACTTTCTGCGAGAAAATTGGGACATTTTCGCCTGGCACCCCTCGGATATGCCAGGAATCCCACCCAGGCTGGCCGAACACAGCCTGAACATCATAAAAGGGTTTAAACCCGTCAAGCAGACCCTACGGCGCTTGTCCTAACCTAAGAGACAAGCCATGGGAGAGGAGCTATCAAAACTGCTGGAAGCCGGGTTCATCAGGGACATAAAACATCCAGACTGGCTAGCAAACCTGGTGATGGTACCAAAGAAGGACAAATCCTGGCGCCTATGTGTCGATTTCAAAGACCTAAACAAGGCCTCTCCAAACGACCCTTTCCCACTCCCCCGAATTGATCAAATCATCGATGCCACCGTAGGACACGACTCATTGTGTTTCCTCGATGCATACTCTGGCTACCACCAAATCAAGATGGCAGAGTCAGACCAGGCTGCAACGACATTCATCACCCCATACGGCCCATTCTGCTTCAACACGATGCCGTTCGGGCTCAAAAACGCCGGCGCAACATATCAGCGCATGATTCAGACATGTATGGCCAACCAGATTGGCAAAACGGTCGAAGCATACGTAGATGACGTGGTCGTCAAAACCAAACACGTCGATACTCTAGTAAACGACTTGAGGCTCACGTTCGACAATCTCCGAACATATGACATTAAGCTCAACCCGGCAAAATGTGTTTTCGGCGTACGAGCCGGAAAGCTCCTGGGCTTCATCGTATCCGGTAGAGGAATTGAAGCAAACCCAACCAAGATCCGAGCTCTGTCACAATTAGATACCCCAAAGGACCTCAAACAAATACAAAAACTGACAGGATGTGTGGCGGCTCAAAGCCGCTTTATCTCTCGCTTAGGAGAAAAGGCATTACCCCTCTATCGCCTCCTACGGTGCACCGACCATTTCGAGTGGACGGAGGCCGCCACGGCCGGACTCGAAGAAATAAAAGCCATATTGGCAACAAATCCAGTCCTGGCCGCGCCCAACACGGGTGAACCAATGCTATTATACATCGTGGCAACCCATCAAGTGGTAAGCGCGGTGCTCGTCGTTGAACGAGAGGCGGACGGACACAAGTTCCCCCTCCAAAAACCAGTGTACTACGTGTCCACTGTGCTAACTCCATGCAAGTCACGGTACCCGCATTATCAAAAGATAGCATACACGGTGTTCATGGCATCCCGGAAGCTGCGACACTACTTTCAAGAGTGCTCCATAACAGTGGCATCCGAAGTACCCCTTAATGACATTATAAACAACTGCGACGCAATGGGCCGGATCGCTAAATGGGCCATCGAGCTCCTCCCATTCGACATAACCTACAAGCCAAGGCGAGCAATTAAGTCGCAGGTTTTGGCCGACTTCATTGCCGAATGGACTGAAGCCGAACTCCCTAAAGAATAAGGCAGATACTCCAACTGGATCATGCACTTCGACGGCTCCAAAATGTTGGCTGTCCTAGGGGCTGGCGTTGTTCTGACATCCCCAATTGGGGACACAGTCCAATACGTACTTCAGATAATGTACATGGATTCGAACAACGCAGCCGAATACGAGGCCCTTTTACATGGCCTCCGAATGGCAGTCTCCATGGGTATTCAGCGCCTAGAGGTCCGCGGGGATTCAAATCTCGCAATATCACAAATAAATGGAGACTTCGACGCTAAGGACCCGAAAATGGCAGCTTACCGCAACACCATCTTAAAGATGTCAGCTCGGTTTGAGGGGCTCGAATTTCATCACATAGCCCGGGAAAATAACCAAGCAGCAGACGTGCTGGCACGCATCAGCGCCAAGCACGAGGCCGTCCCTCCCAACATCTTCCTAGAAAGGTTGTTCAAGCGATCTGTATCATGGGACGGAGAATCCGGAAACGATAGCCCAGACACAATTACACTACCCCTCACCGAGCATCCTGACACAATTGGGGGCTACGCCAACAAAACAACGCCGTCAGCCCACGAAATAATGGCAGTCACTGCCCCTTGGACAGAGCCATTCCTAGCCTACCTAACTAGGCAGGAACTTCCCGAGGACCAAAACGAGGCCCGCTGCATAGTGCGGCGATTTAAAGCCTACAAAGTTCACGAGGTAGAGTTTTACAAGAAAAGCACAACCGGAGTCCTGCAAAGGTGTATCTCCGAGGAAGAAGGACAAGACCTTTTGGCTGAAATCCATGCCGGACTCGGCGGGCACCACGCCGCAGCCCAGGCCCTTGTAAGCAAGGCCTTCCGTACCGGATTTTATTGGCCAACGGCCCGGGCAGACGCTCAGGACTTAGTACAACGATGTGTTGGTTGCGAGTTATTCGCCAACCAAAGCCACATGCCGCCTACCGCCCTACAAACTATACCCATTACCTGGCCTTTCGCGGTCTGGGGGCTTGACATGGTCGGACCCCTTAAAGGAGGAACCCACAAGCAAAAATACCTACTGGTCATGGTGGACAAATTCACCAAATGGATAGAAGCCAAGCCTGTAAAGACGGCCGAATCCGGACCAGTGATAGACTTCCTTTCCAGGGTTGTACACCGTTACGGTGTCCCCCACAGCATCATAACCGACAACGGCACAAACTTCACGGACGATGAAGTCAAACTTTGGTGCAAATACATGGGCATCAAGCTCGACTACGCTTCAGTCTATCACCCTCAAACTAACGGTCAAGTTGAACGGGCCAACAGTCTCATTATAAGCGGCATCAAACCCAGACTAGTGCGATCCCTCAAGGAATCTGACACGCACTGGGTAGAGGAGCTTGACTCCGTACTCTGGGGGCCGCGGACCACGCCGAATCGCACTACCGGATTCAAACCATTTTTTATGGTATACGGCGCAGAGGCGGTACTGCCATGCGATAGAATCCATGACTCACCTCGAGTGCGCATGTACGAAGAAAGAGAAGCCGAGCTCGATCAGCAGGACAACTTGGACGCATTGGAAGAGGAGCGCGATGTGGCAAAGGCTCGTTCCGCATTCTATCAACAGCAGGCTCGAAGATATCAAAGCAGAGAAGTACGGGCCAAAACATATAACGTTGGCGAACTAGTTCTATGACTGCCGGACAAGAAAAAGGATAAATTACAGCCCAAATGGGAGGGCCCCTTCATCATCGACCAAGTACTGACTGGCGGAGCGTACCGTCTGCGAGGTGCATCGGACAACCGACTCGAGCCGAACCCATGGAACGCAGCACGCCTACGAAGGTTCTACGCCTAGCACCGGACTCCGTGTTCGTCTCCTTCCCTCGTCCCTTTGTTTATGTTTTGTTTTTATTTTTGGCAGTCCGGGATTTTGTTCCTTCTCCCTCCCCCTTTTTTTTCTCACAAGCCCTTAGGGGCTCGCATGTGCAATATTCACACGCACCCGACGCGCCACCTGCGCTCACAATACCTGGGGGCTTCTCTACCAAGAAGCTTATATAAAACGGGCCTCATGCCCAAAACATGTGTAATGCTTCCGCATGAACCTTTTACACACCATTATATGCATCGATATGACTTAAGTTTTGGCCAAGCTGGGTTGCCTGGCTCCTGTGCTTACCCCTACGTTCCCGTTTGTTCGGCTAGGTGGTAAAGGGAGCACCTCTGCGATTGTTACTGCCGGGTCAGCCGGATGTGTGCCTCAGACTGGGTGAAGCCGAAAGCTAGCGTTCTTAAGGGAATATTCGGTCGGTGAGCTAAAAGATGATCTTTTCGTTTTACTTTTTTGCCCCCAGATGCTTTTCTGCTCTTTCTGGCAGTTCGAACAGCACTTTAGGGCATGCCTCCCAGGGAAAGGAACCCCTAACGGAACTATTCTCTCTGGAAGATGTTTCTTACTAACCATGTAATATAACATAACTAGTTGGGCACTTGTCTCCTAAAGCACTTATGACCCCTACGCCCTGGCTCCATGCATGCCCCGGTTCTTACATAACAAAGAGGGTATTCGGACACACTCCAGACTATAGGGTCCAGAGGTCGAAGCGAAAAGGTCCGCAATGACAAACGATCTACAATCCGGCTAGAGGACATTTTTTATGTCCTTTTTACATAGTCAATCCGACTCGGCATGTTCTTCTTCAATTCCATCTAACAGGTGGTCTAATTTACAGTCCTGTTGGGAATACTTTGCAGCCAGCTCCACCTAGCCATATGCCAAGCTGACCGGGATCTCCTTTCCGTCTGGACCTATAGAGCCGACCTCGGCCATGTGGTTTGGGTCAGCCTTCGTGTACCGAGTCTTCACCATGGCCCAGGCCTCCCTGGCACCTTGACGGCAAGTCGATATCTTCCATAACCGGAAGCGCTGCCGCACTTCCTCCAGCTTCTTAGCAAGCTCCTCAAGGCCTTAGGGCACGGAGAGGGATGGCCACATAGCCTGGATGACCCCTCGCATTGCCTGCCGAACTCGCTCGTGTAGTTGCAACAGCTCGGGAAGAAGGTCTCCCGATGAACCGTGCATTTCCTCCGCCAGACGACCCGCCAGCAGACCTACAGACATAGCTCTGTCAATCGACTTCCTTGCCGAATTATTTTTTCGAAGATTCGCTCAAGCACTTACTAAAAATGCCGCGTCGAAGTCGCCGATTCTCCTTCACGGCAGAAGACAGCTGAATGCGAACGTCTTTCAGTTCCTCACCTAGCTGGGTATTGGCGTCTCGAAGCTTGTTCTTCTCTTGCCTCACCCTCGTCAGCACATTCTCGCCAGCCTTTAGTTGGCGTAGGAGTTGTTGCTGGTACGGATTTACTCCGGCCTCATCTGCATTATTATAGTCAGGGTTGCACGCCTGCCGCATTTCAAAACGGAGGTACCTTTCGAAGCACATATTACCGGTGGGCGTCCCCTTGACATTCTCTGAAGTGGCCAATGCGGCCTCGAGCTGAGCCTTGCACTCTTCGAGCTCCTGGGACAATTGCGTGTTCTTCTTTGTAAGACACTTCATAGCACATGATCCTTCAAACAGTTATATTCACTGTTTCAAGTCTCGGGGGCTATTGACATATATAACCTTCAATTCTAGTCACCTGTATGTTTTTCACATACTGCTCCGTGGCTCTGGCTAGACCATTTTGAGCAGCACGGAGATACGCATCTCCTGTATTAAAGGCGCCCAACGCCTTTGGATAGAAACACGCGTCACGGAGAACAGTCCGGCGACACCTATGGTTTAGGGCTCTCCACCTCTGAATTGGTGGCAGATAGCCCGTCGGCGCCCTCTGTCGGAGGAGCGCCCGAGGCGCATCCCGTGTCCGCCTCCGCTTCCGGACCCGACCTCGAACCTTGGCCGGCGGACATAGTCCGGCGGGCTCTCTTCTTTCTAAGAAAATCATGAGTATTAGTAAGACTCAAGGGCATAAACCTAGGCGTTAAATCCGCACACCATACCGTTGCACCGGAATCTCGATCTGGTCCGCACCTCTTTTTGGCCCGCCTGGTTTCAGCGGCCCTCGTTGGCTGCCCACCGTGGGCTCAGCCTTCTACCTCAAGGATTTACCCTGCGAAGCGATGTTAGTGCACGGCATGCAAGATAAAGCATGAGAATACCGGGACTTTGGTCTTAGTTACCTTGGAAGCTGGAAGTAGTCCGGGGTAGTCGGCCGTGATGGCCACTAAGGAGCTATCCTTGCTCAATTGATGAAATACTCCATCAACCAACTCCACGCATAAGTCCGGATCTTCTTGGGAGTCCGGATCGAGGGACCGTTCCGGATCCTCGGGTTGTGGAGCAGGGCTGTTTATTTCCTTCACAGCCTAGCGCAGCTCCTGCGTTTAAACATTACTAGTCTAAGTACTCAACTACGGGAATTTCGAAAATGGATAGGCAAGTGAAAGTGTCCGCTCACCCAACTAGGAGGATTGTACATAGAGAATCCGCCTTCCGGGTTGACACGGAGGAATTCTTCCTCCTCCCCCTTGTACAAAGCGGATAAGATTCTCGTTAAAGTGGTGGCCGAATCTGGCCCCTTGCGACCGCACCGGGTAGCATCATCCTCCCCGTTGAAATCCCACATGGGGTGGCCTCTGTATTGAAGCGGTTGCACCCCTCGCGTGATGCATATGGCCATGACCTTGATCATGGTCAGTCCAGAATGAGCCAACAACCTTATCCGGCTCATCAGGTACAGGACGTCCCTTCAGCTTCCCTCTGAGGGTTCCGTGGGTGCCAACTCAGGCGCTTCTTCAACAGAGCATTATTGAACTCGGGGAGGCCGATCCGTACAGGGTCCGGCAGGGGGACGTCATCTATATAAAACCATTCCGAGGGCCAGTCTTTGGACGCCCTCTTTGGGGTACCGGATAGATATCCGGTCCCGGCGATGCGCCACAGTTCGGCTCCGCCCACATGATAAATAGACCCCTCCTGAGAACGAGGCACAAGGCAAAACAACCTCTTCCACAACGCGAAATGGGCCTCAACGCCCAAGAACAGCTCGCAGAGGGCCACGAAGCCCACAATGTGCAGAATGGAGGCGGGCCTGAGGTTGTGTAGCTAGAGGCCGTAGAACTCCAGCAACCCTCGAAGAAACGGAAGAATTGGAAATCCGAGTCCTCTCATTAAATAAGGGACTATGCATACCCGCTCTCCTCGAGAGGGATGGGGGACGCTCTCCGCCTGCTCTCCGCCGCTATAGGTAGCAATCCCGGCTCGAACTGGGACCATATATGCTGGGGGGAGAAGCCCCTTGGACTGAAGCACTACTAGCTCGCTATGCGGGACGGAACACCACCCCCAATCTCCGGGCCGAGCGCTGGAGGGGCGAGAGGAGGAGCTGCATCGACCGTGCATGGTGGAATGGATCTCTGTCGAAGGCACTCTGATGAAATCTCGCGGAGGGAAGATGGTGTGAATTGGATCTAAATCCCCGTCTCTTTTATGGGCGGTTCACTAACGCAACCAGGGGGGTAACTGAAAAAATCCCCTGGCTTTTCGCATTCGTTTGACACGTGGAAATGGTCATTACGGGGCACAGAAGCAGAGGAGGGCAGCACGCACTAGAAGCCAGACACTATTCGACGGATACAGAGAATTTGCAGGAGAACCCGCCTTGCAATGCCGAAGACAACTTGCGCGCCGGACTCGTCGTCATTGAAGCTCAGTTCGGGGGCTACTGAAGGAGAGCGATGTTTGCTTGTTTTGGAGTTCTTCTTCTGCTTCTTCTTCGATCAGGGGATAGGTTCTAGGTTGGCAGCCTGGCCTAGCAGGGTGGATGTCGTTTGAGTTTCTGTTTGTGTTTCATCCGTAGTCGGATGATGCTCTTATGTATTGTGATGTTGTATTCGTGTGGCATTGTATGC
Organism: Triticum aestivum; assembly: GCF_018294505.1. Lineage (NCBI taxonomy): Eukaryota > Viridiplantae > Streptophyta > Magnoliopsida > Poales > Poaceae > Triticum > Triticum aestivum. The sequence continues at coordinate 510,878,260 of NC_057795.1, forward strand.
CTCTTGTATGTATCCCCATCTATTATGTAATGTTGATGTAATGATATCCACCGTGCAAAAGTGTTTCAATATGCGGTTCTATCCTTGGTGGGACCTTCGAGTCTCTTTATGATAGTATCGCATATCGGGCGTGTCACCAAGTTAGAGCAAAGACCTCATGGGGTAAATAGGAGTGGTGCACTCCTTCGGGATCCCCCTCTAAATAGCTATCTTCCTCTCGATTACAATCTGGAATGTGGGGAGGGTGCTGCCTTTGCGCCCACCATGGAGCGAAGTCTGCATGAAATTTTATTCCCATGCATGGCTCGTCTCTTTTGCTCTACATGTTCAGTACAATTGTGCACAATAACTGACATGCATAGGAATAAAAGATAGTGAGATTATGTAAGGAGTGCACGCAGAAATCCAGAGTGATGGTAGCAACCTGTGGATAGACCCAGAACCAATGATAGCATGCAGATAATAGCTTCAGTTAAAAAATGCATATAATGGCTCCTTCACTGTTTGTTTCCCACCCAACATGAAACTCATAGTTGACACCCGAGATTAACTAGATGGTAGATAGATACTATTCGTTGTTGCCACGATATGTACCCCAAAACCATTGAAAAACTCAAGTTTGAGCGTTACTTTGGACCTGACTCGAAGTCTAAGAGGTGAACAGGACGATATCGTCACTCTCGCAACCCATCATCTACTTACTAATACCACAATGCCTTCCCCTAGGCCCAAGCATGGTAATGTGTCTTGTAGTTGACATTTACATGGCACCACTAGAGGAAGAACAACATAACACATCATCAAAATATTGAACAAAGATCAACTTCACATCATTACTTATAACAAGACTTCTCCCATGTCCTCAAGAACAAACGAAACTACTCACAAATCATATTCATGTTCATGAGTAGAGGAGATTAATATATGATTCACAATCTGAACATATGATCTTCCACCAAATAAACCAACTAGCATCAACTACAAGATGTGATCAATCAACACTACTTGCAACCCAGAGGCATCAATATGAGGTTTTGGACAAAGATTGAATACAAGAGATGAAGTAGAGTTTGGACATGAGATGGTGCTGGTGAAGATGTTGATGGAGATGAGTCATCCCGTGATGAGAGGAACGTTGGTGATGATGAAGGATTCGATTTCCCCCCTCCCGATAGGAAGTATCCCTAGCGGAATAGCTCCACCGGAGAGAAAAAGTAGATATGTTTCATACATATAACACGCCCAAGAACATGCGCGAGAACTTGTGTCTCAAAAGGGGCACCCTCAAGGGTATATATAGCTGGATAGGGAGATCTGCCACTACACAAAAAAGACACATCCATGACATTTTGGGCCGAACGAAATTTTTTTCTGTGATACATATGACACTTCTATGACGATAATTGTGACAAAACCCGGTATCATCATAGATGTGGTGGGCTCCTACTTCTATGACAAAAACTAATGACAGAAAATGGGCTTTTCATCCTGGGCGGGCCGGAGACGCAGCTGCATGACATTCTTTGGGCCATCCATGACGAAAAAACCGTGGTAGAAGCGAGGGCGAGGAAAATTTCGGGGAGTTCCCAGTTACGGTGGGTGGTCGAGGGCCGAGCGGTGCGCGTTTCTCTCATACACGTACGCGCGTGTGTGCGAGGCATTGGCTCTAACTGAACCCGAGTGAGGCGTTGGGCTCTAACTGAACCCGAGCGATTGCACTGCAGGCTACGCGTTACTAAACCCGAGCGATCGATTCCTTTGCTACTGCTTCTAACTGAAGCCGGTCGATGCTGCCTCTCTGGATGAACAGTGAGCGTTGCGAGGGGGGGGGCGTTGGATGAACAGTGAGCGATGGGAGTGGATTAACAGGACCCGTGGCGTTGCCTTTGGATGAACAGGACCCCGATCGATCGAGTCAGTTGGGGTTGGATGAACAGGACCCCGTGGAGGGATGGATGAACAGGACGACCCCGTGGAGGGCTGGATGAACAGTAGACGGTGGAGGGGTGGATGAACAGTAGCCTGTTGAGGGGTGGTTGAATAGGAGCCCGTGGAGAGGTGTGGTTGAACAGTAGCCGGTGGAGTAGCGCACGGTGGAGGCTGGATGAACAGGAGCCCATGGATGAACAGTCGTAGGTGGAGGCTGGACGAGGTCGACAGTGGATGAACAGTAGCCCGTGTAGGCTGGAGGAGGTCGACGGTGGAGATGAACAGTATCCCGTGGAGTCCCGTTTTGCTATATGCCACACCCCTCCCAATGAAAAGGACCCCCGTTTCGACCGTAGCGCTCCAACATAAGTCCGTTTCATCCATTTTGCAGTACGCCACACTCCTCTCGATCAACAGGACCCCCGTTTCGACCGTAGGAGGTCCGTTTCCTCCATTTTGTGGTACGCCACACCCCTCCCGATCAACAGGACCCCCGTTTCGACCGTAGGAGGTCCGTTTCCTCCGTTTTGCGGTACGCGAGACCCCTCCCGATCAACAGGACCCCGTTCCGAATGTAGCAGGTCCGTTTCCTCCGTTCTGCGGTACGCTAGGCCTCGTTTCCATCGCCTGTTCTGTCCAAGCCCTCCCGATGAACACAACCACAAATTCCGTTCCGACCCAGCCGGTTGGCTCCCCATGAACACGATGACGATGTTGTTTCTTTGTTCTGACCCAGCCACGTACACGAGTCCTGGCCGTACGTATATATGCACGAGTAGGTGTTCGAGACCCCGCAGGTGTGTACACATACGTGGCTGTATTTTCTTTCTTGCACCCTCGCCGCTGTACGTACGTGTACATGCTACGTGCGCGCCTCTACTATGACACGTGCGCGCCTCTACATCCACCAGTATGTACATACATGTTCGCGACCAGAATGACAACACTACGTACGCTTCAACCAGGTGGGTCCCGACTGCCAGGAACTTCCTTGCGTGCGAAGATGTAGCTGGTGGGTCCCAGCAGTCATGGGGGTGAATGGTTTTTATTGCCCGGACGCACTTCCTTGCGTGCGAAGGTGTGGCTGGTGGGTCCCAGCAGTCAGGGGCGCGAATCGGTTTTTTTTCGGACGCACTGCCTTGCGTGCGAAGATGTAGCTGGTGGGTCCCAGCAGTCAAGGGGGCGAATCGTATTTTTCGGACGCACTTCCTTGCGTGCGAAGATGTAGCTGGTGGGTCCCAGCAGTGAGGGGAAACGATTTTTCACGAAATACAGTGGCCTGTCCAGTGGGTCCCAGCTGTCAGGTGGAGGAATCATTATTTTTCGCGTAATAAGGAGGCACTTCCTTGCTGCGGCCATGGACCCAGCTGTCAGCCTCTCCACGTACAGTCCACATCCGATGGAAGTCGTTCCTTGACCAAGTTGACCACGCCGTGCCAAGAGCGCCACGGCGGTGGACGACGGCGAGGCCTAGGAAGGGGACGACGGGGAGCTGGGGAAGACGCGACAGTGGAAGCCCGCGCAGAGAGGAGTACGAGGGTTCATTGGTTCAGCTGCAGTGTGAGGCTACCGTTGCCGCAGGGCCTGGCCAGCGGTGGGAAATAGTAGGGGGCGGTGAGGCCTCCGTGCAGCACAGCCGGCCACGGGAGGCAGGAGCATGCGACACGACCGGCGCTGGTTTGGGCGGCTGGAGCAAGAAGACCAGAGGTTGAAGAAGCACTACGGCCGTTGGATGGACATCGTACGATCATAGTAGCTAGAATCGTATATATTGACTAAGTGGACAAAGCCCTTGTTTTTTTAGGAAAGACAAAGCCCTTGGTACGCGTTAACTTAGTAGGCCCACAACTCAGATTTGGCAGAGAACATATAGCCCATTTGCGATTTGTAAGAATGTACAGCCCATTTTTTAATTCTAATGGAATTTCCTACAACCTATTTACATTTTGTTAAAAGTATAGCCCAACTTCTAGCTAGGACAACGATTAATAATTTCAAACAACCGCTCAAAACAGAATTCAAAAAAAATTCCCACATTTTGATGGGATCCGAAATATTTTTATCCGAAATTTCTACTCAGGTTAAATATAATTTCAAAATAAAGTTGTATTACGATAAAATCCAACGAAATATTGCGCGCGCAACAAGTAATGAAATTAAAATTTTCAAATTCCAAAAATAATATATTTTTTAAACTAATTACGTGTTTGGTGCATAGTTATTCCCCAGTTATTATAATTACATCCCATTTATTATTTCTTAAAGTCCATTTTCTTGTTAAGCCTAATGCATACCTCCTAGGAAAGTTTGCAGCCCAGCGGGGCGGAGAATAACAAGTTGACCCGGATATTGTGTACAACTGTCGGCCCAGTTGCATTGCTGATGTTGCAAAAAAGGCATGTGTAGTATAGTACAACCTAACATGGTTATTCAGCCCACATTCAGCGACGCCGGAAAGGCCCAAACAAGGCTTCTGTACAACTTTTTGAAGTCACTGAGCTCAATTAATAACTTAAGAAAAAAATTAGATTACAGTGGAACCTAATTAAAAGCTGTCATGAGCAAATAAATAATTCAACGGGTCCCACTTGTGCGTGTGCGCACGCGCGCGCGTGTGTGTGTGAGAGAGAGAGAAAGAGAGAGAGAAAGAGAGAGAGAGAGAGAGGTATAGAGATAAGAGAGAGACCCATCGACCGATGCTCATGAATACATCTTTCAGCCATATGCATTGCGGATGCTCAGTAAAAACTTATATAGTTGACACAATATAATAGAACATCATAGCACACTGAACTTGCATACAAAATTTTTATGCAGGCGGCACAATCAGGATGGAAGCAGTGGATCGCTACGGGAAGGGCTATGTTGAAACCAACGAAGTCGTACATAATGGTTCATCGTCTTTATCAATGACGGGGAAATATCTTGAATGTTGTGCAAAGAAAACAGACAGACAACACAATAAGTTCTGCTAGAACATTAAGTTGACATACAACCTTTTCTAAAAAAAGTTCAGGTAAAAAATTAGAACAGGTCACAATCAAATGTACTGGCATATCAGTGCTTCACATCCATAGCTCGAATTTAACTAGTATCTGACAAGATTCAGTTGTGATCTCAAATTAGAGCACATGCAGGCAGCCAGCCCTGCCTCTTCTCCCAAAGAAGCAGTGGCCTCCGTCGCTGATGGAGTAGGCCCTGTGCCATCCATCGTTCCGAGCAACACGGGGAAAGTCTTACATTGACTACTGTAATGGACGTTGTCGACGGACCCTGGCACCAGCGGCGACGGCAGGACTTCGATTGATGGATTGACCACTTCATTTGGATGTCACGTGGCGGACAGACTTCGACAAGCAAGTCACTTATATGGATGACATGTGAAATGCCAAGAGCTTTGAGAAGGTCGTCCGGCGAGACGGGAGGCCGGTCGCCGTTGATGGTTACTGAGGGAGTCCCAGATTAGGGGGTGTCTGGATGACCGGACTATGACCTTTGGCCGGACTCCTGGACTATGAACATACAAGATTGAAGACTTTGTCCCGTGTCCGGATGGGACATTCTTTGGCGTGGAAGGCAAGCTTGGCAATACGGATATGTAGATCTCCTCCCATTGTAACCGACTCTGTGTAACCCTAGCCCTCTCCGGTGTCTATATAAACCGGAGGGTTTTAGTCCATAGGACGAACAACAATCATACCATAGGCTAGCTTCTAGGGTTTAGCCTCTCTGATCTCGTGGTAGATCTACTCTTGTACTACCCATATCATCAATATTAATCATGTAGGAGTAGGGTTTTACCTCCATCGAGAGGGCCCGAACCTGGGTAAAAACATCGTGTCCCTTGTCTCCTGTTACCCACCGCCTAGACGCACAGTTCGGGACCCCCTACCCGAGATCCGCCGGTTTTGAGACCGACGTTGGTGCTTTCATTGAGAGTTCCTCTCTGTCATCACCTTTAGGCCCGATGGCTTCTCCGATCATCAACAACGATGCGGTCCAGGGTGAGACTTTTCTCCCCGGACAGATCTTCATATTCGGCGGCTTTGCACTGCGGGCCAATTCGCTTGGCCATCTGGAGCAGATCGAAAGCTATGCCCCTGGCCATCAGGTCAGATTTGGAAGTTTGAACTACACGTCTGACATCCGCGGAGACTTGATCTTCGACGGGTTCGAGCCACAGCCGAGCGCGCTGCACTGTCACGATGGGCATGATCTAGCCCTGCCGTCGGACAGTGCCCAGAGGGCCGCTCCGGTGTCCGCTCCGACCCTTAGCTCAGAGCCGACTGCACCAATCGAGGAAGGATGGCTGGACACCGCCTCAGGGGCTGCAATCTCTACGGCGATCGAGCCGAACACCAGTATTGTCCTTCGCGAAGCTCGCGACTCCAAGGTGCCGGACTCCTTTCCGGATTCCAAGCCTTCCGCACCCCTGCCGATCGAACCCCATTGGACGCCGATCATGGAGTTCGCTGCTGCGGACATCTTTCAGCACTCGCCCTTTGGCGACATTCTAAATTCACTACAGTCTCTCTCTTTATCAGGAGAGCCCTGGCCGGACTATGGTCAGCAAGGTTGGGATGCGGGCGACGAAGAAATTCGAAGCCCACCCACCACCCACTTCATAGCCACTGTCAATGATTTAACCGACATCCTCGACTTCGACTCCGAAGACATCGACGGTATGGAGGCCGATGAAGGAGACGAACAAGAACCAACGCCTATAGGGAACTGGAAAGCCACCTCGTCATACGACATATACATGGTGGACACCCCAAAAGAAGGGAATGGCGATGGAACAACGGAGGATGACCCCTCCAAGAAACAGCCAAAGCGTCGGCGTCAGCGGCGCCGCTCTAAATCCCGCCAAATCAAAAACGGCGATTCCGGCACGGGAGATAACAACACCTCGGATAGTGCCGAAGACAACCCCCTCCAGCAGGATTTAGCACAGGAGGATGGAGAAGCCAACCATCATGAGAGAGCGGCAGACAGAGAGGTCGAGGACGATAATTACATGCCTCCCTCTGAAGACGAAGCAAGCCTCGACGACGACGAATTTGTCTTGCCTGAGGATCCCGTCGAACAAGAGTGTTTCAAATGCAGGCTTATGGCCACGGCAAGCAGCCTCAAGAAAAAACAGCAACAACTTAGAGCTGACCAAGACTTGCTAGCCGACAGATGGACTGAAGTCCTTGCGGCCGAAGAGTACGAACTTGAACGCCCCTGCAAGAGCTACCCCAAGCGCAGGGTGCTACCCCGATTAGAGGAGGAAGCAACTAAACCTACATCACCAGCATATGACGCGGCCGACCCGCCACCCCGTGGCCGCGACAGAGAGGCCTCTCGGCCATCAATTCAAGCCGCACCCCGGCGCCGCTCAAAAATTCCAAGGCATGGGGAAACCCGCCAGACCTGTGAGACATATTGGAGGACAAGACAAGTCAAACAAGATCGATCTATGGATCGCGTGGGCGCCCCATGACACATGACGATAACCGTCACGCCGGATATGGCAAATACGGCCAGGCCGAACACATCAGACAAAGCTCATCTAGGCTACGTCGTGATATAGCCCAGTACAGAGGCGCCGCACACCCACTATGCTTCAAAGATGAAGTAATGGATCATCAAATCCCCGAAGGGTTTAAACCCGTAAACATCGAATCGTATGATGGCACAACAGATCCTGCGGTATGGATCGAGGATTATCTCCTTCATATCCACATGGTCCGCGGTGACGATCTACACGCCATAAAATACCTCCCACTCAAGCTTAAAGGACCAGCTCGGCATTGGCTTAACAGCTTGCCAGCAGAGTCAATCGGTTGCTGGGAGGACCTGGAAGCCGCATTCCTTGACAATTTCCAGGGAACCTATGTGTGACCACCCGACGCTGATGACCTAAGCGACATAATTCAGCAGCCAGAGGAATCGGCCAGACAATTCTGGACACGGTTCCTAACCAAGAAAAATCAAATAGTCGACTGTCCGGACACAGAGGCCCTCGCAGCCTTCAAGCATATCATCCAAGACGAATGGCTTGCCCAGCACCTAGGACAGGAAAAGCCGAAATCCATGGCAGCCCTCACAACTCTCATGACCCGCTTTTGCGCAGGATAAGACAGCTGGCTAGCTCGTAGTAATAACATGACCAAGAGCCCTGGTAATTCGGATACCAAGGATAACAATGGCAGGTCGCGTCGCAACAAGCACAAGCGCCGCATTAACGGCGACAATACTGAGGATACGGCAGTTAATGCCGGATTTAGAGGCTCTAAACCCGGTCAGCGGAAAAAGCCATTCAAAAGAAATACTCCGGGCCCGTCCAGTTTGGACCGAATACTCGACCGCTCATGCCATATACATGGCACCCTCGAAACACCAGCCAATCACACCAACAGGGATTGTTGGGTGTTCAAGCAGGCAGGCAAGTTAAGTGCCGAAAACAAAGGCAAGGGGCTGCATAGAGATGACGAGGAGGAGCCCCGGCCGCCGAACAACAGAGGACAGAAGGGTTTTCCCGCACAAGTGCGGACGGTGAACATGATATACGCAACCCACATCCCCAAAAGGGAACGGAACCGTGCGCTCAGGGATGTAAATGTGTTGGAGCCAGTCGCCCCAAAGTTCAACCCATGGTCCTTGTCGATGTCAAAACCGGTTGATATCGGGTAGGGGGTCCCGATCTGTGCGTCTAGGCAGATGGTAATAGGAGACGAGGGACACGATGTTTTTACCCAGGTTCGGGCCCTCTTGATGGAGGTAAAACCCTACGTCCTGCTTGATTAATATTGATGATGTGGGTTACAAGAGTAGATCTACCACGAGATCAAGGAGGCTAAACCCTAGAAGCTAGCCTATGGTATGATTATTGTTCGTCCTCTGGACTAGGGCCATCCGATTTATATAGACATCGGAGAGGGCTAGGGTTACACAGAGTCGATTACAAAGGTAGGAGATCTACATATCCGTATCTCCAAGCTTGCCTTCCACGCCAAGGAAAGTCCCATCCGGACACGGGATGAAGTCTTCAATCTTGTATCTTCATAGTTTTGGAGTCCGGCCGATGATGATAGTTCGGCTATCCGGACACCCCCTAGTCCGGAACTCCCTCAGTAGCCCCTGAACCAGGCTTCAATGACGACGAGTCCGGCGCACATACTGTCTTCGGCATTGCAAGGCGGGTTCCTCCTTCGAATAATTTATAGAAGATTGTGAACACTAGGATAGTGTCCAGCTCTGCAAAAATAAATTCCACATACCACCGTAGAGAGAATAATATTACACAAGATCAATCTGCTGACTTATTTTGTGGCCTGACATCACACCACTTCCAAGCCTTTACTCGAATTGTTTTTATTGTTCCACCTCAGCGCGTTTAGCGAGGCGGTTTCCTTGGCATGTCTTGTCGAAGCAGAGATCGTGTTCCCCTTATTCCGGGATTCCCATTAATATGGACGTGGGTAACCCAATCGCGCCCGTTGCCACGCCCCCTCCATCGAAGGCGGGTTCCAAACGGTCATGGGGACGGCTCTTGGTATTCTTCCTCTTTATAATGAGACCAAGGCCCATTCTTTTTATTCAATCCTCTATCGAATCCGCCCCTCTCCCTGAGTTCCAACACCCAGGGCTCCGAATTCAGGTACCTTCGATATTCGACAATGTCCGGTCCTGATCTACGAGGTCGGTGGATGCCCTCCTCCGTCACGGAGGAGGACGTGCTAAAGCTGAGAGATGCCAGGTATTTAACCTACGAGATTTCGCATAGGCTGCCTGTCCGAGGGCAAGTTATCCCAACTCTCGAGCCTGGCGAGATCGTCGTGTTCGTGTCTCACTTCCGTCGAGGTTTAGGCTTCCCGACGGATCCCTTCATGAGGGGGCTCATGTTTTACTATGGGCTGGAATTCCATGACCTGGCTCCGGAGTCCATCCTCCATATCTCATCATTCATTGTTGTCTGTGAAGCCTTCCTCCGCACTACTCCTCACTTTGGCTTATGGCTCAAAACCTTCAACGTGGAGCCGAAGATGATTGAGGGGCGTCAGGAAGAGTGCGGCGGGGCGGTTATAAGCAAGAGGGCCGAAGCTCCATGGCCCAAGGGCTCTTTCCAAGAGGAGCTCGGCTTGTGGCAACAGGAGTGGTTTTATATCACCGCTCCCCGGGGCAGCAGGCAGAAGCCGCCGCCCGTCTTTCGCTCGGGCCCTCCACAGCAGCTGACGTCATGGGTCAACAAGGGGCATGACTGGGGGCCGCCCAAAGACGTCCCCCTGCTGCAGGACCGGATTTGAGGCCTCCAAGAAAGGGAGATCAATCTGGTCGCAGTGGTGCAGGTCATGTTGATCCGGCGCCTACTGCCCTGCAAACGTCGCCCCCTCCGCCTGTGGGAATTTAATCCGGAGGGGCCACGAGCTCTTCAACACTTCATGGGTTTAACTCCCATGTAGATGTATAAACTGTTCTTTGGATTGCAAGAGACGCATCCAGAATTGACCGAGGACGCTGGCCTAAGCTGCAATCGCCCGGATACTCAAGTAAGTAGCCCTGTGTCCGGACACACCGTCCATTTATTTATCGTGAGCTTGCCTTTAGGTATCCCTGGACAGGAGTGGATAGCGCAAGCAAAACTGATACGGTGTCCGGCCCCCCTCCCTGAGACCACGCAGGATCCCGTGTTAATCAAAATGTTGGAGGTTGCACCTTCGAATGAGGGCGAAGGGGGGCACGGGGAAATTGTCACCTCTGCCAAGGAGGATTTTAGTAAGGGAGGAATCGAGAGTCCCTCCTTCCAGGGGGAGAAGAGGAACGTTTCCGAAGACCCGGAGGCCAAGGCCTCAAAACGGGGAAAGAAATCTGTACCGAAAGGTCCTGCGCCAGAAAGCGCCCCAGCCGTATTGTCTCCTCGGAGGAATCAGCCCTCTAATGAGCCATAAGTGAAAAGGGGGATTTTATAATTATCAGACACCCCTGCTTAATGTCTAAAGGTAACGAAGTTTTTACCTTGCAGTTCGGATCTCAACCCATCTCAGCACAGCTCATCTTCGGGAGACCTTCATCCGGAGATGATGGAAAGCAAAATGCCTTCATCTACCGCCCCATCATGCGGGGCGGACGACCCTGAGGTGTCGTTGCGGAGGGTCTCCCCGAGTCCGGCGGGAAAGGAGAGTTCGGCGCCCATTGGAGTACGGCCGGTGGAGCTGCAGGATTTGCTTAAGAGGGCGTCCATCTCAGAAGATCACCGCACATTAATGGGTGATGTGATTGAGAGGATTTCGTCCGCCGAAACCGGGTTGTATGAGGCCGTCGGAAGTTTACTGACGGGATTTGAGGTAGGCAAAAAATGACATACCTGTTGACAGTTTTGCACATGAAGTGCACCCTGTATAGATAGTAGCCCCTAGGACTTGGTATGCTGTCGAAAGCGATAGCGTGCCAAGGATCGTAATCTCAGTTATAGAATGCCTCCTTTCCTATGCAGGTGGCGGATCGTTCGGTGGCCAGCCGGACTGATGAATTTGCCGAGATGAAGAAGCAACTCGACGCTGCAGATGCGGACATCTCGCTGGTCAATAGACGACTTGATGAGTCACAAGGTATGTGGTTGCCCTGCGGTTGGTTAGTAAGGGAGCTGAAGCCCATTCCTTACAAATTGTATGCTTAGATGCAGATGGTACTGCTGCTGTGGAAGACCTTCGAGCAGAACTTGCTCGGGCCAAGGAGCAAGCCAGAAAAAGCGAGGCGGCTGCCTTGAAGGCAGCGGAAGGGCTAGAAGCCGAGAAGGCTGCTCACTGCCGAAGCAGGGAGGAGATGGCCGGAATGGCCATGAAATTAAGAGTTGCTACCGACCGCCTAGAGGTTCTTGAAGGAGAACGCCGAGCGGAGCAAGAGGACCTGAAGAAGGCCGATGCCGAGGCCAAGGATGCCCGTAGTGCGATGCAGGCTATGAAGGAGGAACTGCGTCAGGTCGGAGACATTGTGGCTGGAAAGCCCTTTATGCTGCGTAGGAAGTTCACGGATCCGAAGTATGCTCAGCTGGGCCGATTGTACGTTGCGGAGGATCCTTATCTGGACTTGGCGGCGAGTGCGGCTGACGCAGTCGTGCACTTTCGAAGCCAGGAGGATCATGAAATGGAAGAGTTGTTCTGGTCTCAATTCCATAGTCTGGAGCGTCCACTTCCATTGAGTGATCGGCTGGTTGAGTGGGCTGAGCTGAATATATTGTCCGGACTGGCCATGACGGATGTGGTCACTCATCTGTGGCCGAAAAGGCCCAAGCCGAAGAGTTATTTTGGCTTGTTGCAGCAATTCCTTGGGGCAGTGCCGCATATTAAGGCGATGAAGCGGTCGGCATGCATAGAAGGTGCGCGGATGGTTCTCGCCCGTGGTAAAACATACTGGGCGGAGATGGATGCCACCGCTGTTGCATCCCGGGGTTCGGACAAAAGCCGATTCCCCACCGAGCATTACTCTGAGGAAGTCCTGCAGGGCGCTCGTATAATAGAGTCGCAGTGCTCGAAAGATGTTATGTTTGAATGACATGTATGATTTCTAAGATCATGTTTATAATGCAATGAATTTTTATACTTGTGTGTTCAAGTATTGAACTATCTCCTGTGCGGCCGTATATGTATGTATAATCTGAAAGATGGCAGTCTTTGGCTTCAGCCCCCACGCACATCGTGCGGGGGTGTTTGCAAAAAGAAAAACACTTTTTCACACTTAATCCAATGTCTTGGTCCTTTTAAGGAGGTGATAGAATAGCAAACTAGGCAACTGGACTATAATGCTTTATCACTTTCAATTAGCCATAGGAGCTCAAATGTGGGGCTACTATATAGCCCCTGATGGCACCGCGCTTCTCCGAACTTGGGGCGCGTTTGTGCCTGACCGGGAAGCGGCCCTTCGTCAAAGCGGAGGAATTCTAAACATTCCAATGGTCGATCGAGTGGTTGACCAGTCTCTCGCTATATCATGACAGTCAGTTTTCGGCTTTCTCTACTGAGGTGCTCTCCCGGCCGAACCGGGGCACAATCGCAGTAGTTCTCCTGGTGCCGCGTTAGCCGATGATACGTAACGTAAGGCAGCAAAACACAGGAGCCGGGCAAACCCAACATTTGACCAAACACATGATTCGGAGCTGATGCATATAAGGCCTAACTCGAGACGCCGAACACTCCCTGAGGTGTTCGGTCTTTATAATATCGGGCAGAATAAAGCCCTAAGCCCCTAGTGTCCAGGTACAGGCGGGAACTTCTGACGCGGCCGATGCCAAAACGCCAGCCTCCTCCTCGGCTCTGGTAGGAAACCGGGGGATGTGTATCAACAAGAGACAGTGAGAAAGGTTTACGCAGGGTCTTAATCTGAAAAGAATCCTTGCAATGGGTCCCTATTGCACGTCTGCGCCTGTGTCTCCGTTGTGCTGTATCCTGGACGGGTGTAGCACGTGCTTCATCTGTAAAAGAGAAGGACTTAGTTTCTAAGAAATGCCGTGCAAAAAGTGTAACAAAATAAAGTATAACTTGGAAGATGAAGAAAGTTGAGCTTTATTGGCTTTCATCATTTATGCGCGCGGCCCCCTAAAAAAGGGGTATGCGGCTGGGAAGCCCCTTGTTAAGTTACGCCGGACTCGTCTAACCATGTCCGAGGTCTAAATGACCTGATTTTAGGGGCTTTGACCTGCAAGATCGGAATAATGTGTGGCTGTCGAGGCAGACGCACATTCTCCGTGGTCGAGAGACGCCTGGAGTTTTAAGAACATGCCATGTGGACCGGGAATTTTTAAGCGTAAGAGACGTGTAATGTGGTATTGCATTAAAGCGGGCGAAAGCTGCACGCCCCAGTAGTGCTTCAATCTACTGCTAAATGGGGCGATGGAGAGTGAGCTTTTCGCGACGGAGGTTGTCGGATGAACCGAACACGACCTCTAGTGGTACAGAGCCTGTAAAATTGGCTAAGAAGGCCTAGCGTCACTCCCTTGAAGGAAGTGCTGCTATAGCGAATTTTGGTGGGTTCTATCCCCAGTCTGTGGACGGTGTCCTGGTATAGCAGGGGCCGCGCTGCGTGTTATCACGTGAAGTGAGTTCACTGTTTTGACTTCTAATGGGAAAGTCTTTTGGTTTCCGGAGCGCTGCTTTTGGGTTTCGTCACTTTCACTTGGTGTGTCGAGCCCTTTGTGTTCGGCGTTAAGTCGGCCGGACTGCTTGAAGACCCAACAATCTCTGTGGGTATGGTTCGCAGGCTTCCCGGAGGTACCGTGTATCTGACACAGTCTATCCAGAATCTTGTTTAGGTTGGATAGCTCGTCAGTGTTATCCTTTAGGGGCAGTGTTTTGTTGTTCGACCGAGAGCTTTTGAATCCGGCGTTGACCGCCGTACTATTTGGGCCATTTTCCTTATTCCGGCGCTGATCTTTTTTGCGTCGTGATTTCCCATTTCCATCCCTGGTTTCGGATGTACTCGGGTCGCTGGTGCTGCATCTAGCCAACCAGCTGTCTTCCCCCGCGCAAAAGCGGGTCACGAGACTTGTTAGTGCGGCCATTGTTCTTGGTTTTTCCTGGCTGAGGTGTCTGGCGAGCCATTCGTCTCGGACGTTGTGTTTAAAGGCTGCTAAGGCTTCAGCGTCCGGACAGTCGACTATTTGGTTCTTTTTAGTGAGAAACATGTTCCAAAATTTGCGTGCTGATTCTCCGGGCTGTTGAGTTATGTGACTTAAATCATCTGCATCCGGAGGCCGGACATAAGTCCCCTGAAAATTTGCTCGAAACGCATCCTCAAGCTCTTCCCAACTTCCAATCGTATTTTCTGGGAGGCTTTTAAGCCAATGCCGGGCCGACCCTTTGAGCTTGAGGGGTAGGTATTTTATGGCATGGAGATCGTCTCCTCTTGCCATGTGTATGTGTAAGATATAATCCTCAATCCAGACTCCGGGGTCTGTTGTTCCGTCGTATGCCTCTATGTTTATGGGTTTAAATCCCGCTGGAAATTCATGATCCAGTACCTCATCGGTGGAACATAGTGGGTGTGTGGCGCCCCTGTATTTGGGTGTGCCGTTGTCTTCAAATGCTCGGCTGGTTGTGTTACTTCCTGGAGTCTTCTTTTTTGGCCCATAGATAGACTTGGCCGGGTTATCCTTTTTCTATGGATCTTTATGCTGATCATGTGCCGGCTTGTTTGTGGCGCCCTGTGTTGCACTTGGCCTGTCATCTGGTCGTCTATCAGGCCAGGCGGCCCCTTTCTTTTTTGACTGCGGGGGCTCGAAGGCCTCCTCGTCAAATTCGGGCAACAACTTGCGCTTCGGGTAGCTCTTTGTCTGGTGACTAGTGCCATATTTATCTGCGGTGTTGAGTACTTTGCTCCATCTCATTCTGAGTGCGTCTTCCGCTGTTTTGAGCTTCCGCTTTTGCTTCTTCAGACTTCTTGCAGTGGCGACGAGCCTTTTATGAAGATTCATATGCTCTGGTGATGTGAGATCATTTTCGCCGGGGATGGGTTGCTTTCCAGAGCCCGTTAGGCGCTGGTTCTTGGTCGTCTCCGGCATCGTCGTCCATACCGTCGATGTCCTCGGAGTCGTAGTCTAGCATGTCGGTTAAATCATCGACAGCGGCTACCAAGTGGGTGGTGGGTGGGCTTTGAATTTCTTCGTCGTCCGCATCCCAACCGTCCTGACCGCAGTCCGGCCAGGGCTCTCCTAATAACGAGAGATATTTTAGCAAACTCAGGATGTCGCCGAAAGTTGAGTGTTGAAAGACGTCCGCTGCAGTGAACTCCATGATCGGTGCCCAATCGGATTCGATCAGGGCGGGCGCGGGGGGTTCGGAGTCCGGCGAGGAGTCCGGCACCTCGGAGTCACGAGCTTTATGAGGGACAAAGTCAGTGTTCGGCTCTATCGCCATAGAGGTTGCAGCCCCCGAGGCGGTGTCTAAGCATCCATCCTCGATCTGCGGAGCTGGCTCTGAATTGAAGATCGGAGCGGTTTTGAGTGCGGCCTCCAAGGTACTGTCCGGCTGCAAGGCTAAATCATACTCGCCGTGACAGTGCGGCATGCTTGGCTGTGGCTCGATCCTATCGAGGATCAAGTCCCCGCGGATGTCAGCCGTGAAGTTCAAACTTCCAAATCTGACCTGACGGCCAGGGGCATAGCTTTCGATCTGCTCCAGTTGGCCAAGCGAATTGGCCCGCGGTGCAAAGCCGCCGAATACGAAGATTTGTCCAGGGAGGAAGGTCTCACCCTGGACTGCGTCGTTGATGATGATTGAAGAAGCCAACGAGCCTATCGGTGACGACACAGAGGAACTCTCAATGAAAGCACCAATGTCGGTGTCAAAACCGGCTGATCTCGGGTAGGGGGTCCCGATCTGTGCGTCTAGGCGGATGGTAACAGGAGACGAGGGACACGATGTTTTTACCCAGGTTCGGGCCCTCTTGATGGAGGTAAAACCCTACGTCCTGCTTGATTAATATTGATGATGTGGGTTACAAGAGTAGATCTACCACGAGATCAAGGAGGCTAAACCCTAGAAGCTAGCCTATGGTATGATTGTTGTTCGTCCTATGGACTAGGGCCATCCGGTTTATATAGACACCGGAGAGGGATAGGGTTACACAGAGTCGGTTACAAAGGTAGGAGATCTACATATCCGTATCGCCAAGCTTGCCTTCCATGCCAAGGAAAGTCCCATCCGGACACGGGACGAAGTCTTCAATCTTGTATCTTCATAGTTTTGGAGTCCGGCCGATGATGATAGTTCGGCTATCCGGACACCCCCTAGTCCGGAACTCCCTCAGTCCTCCTGCCCGGTTACTTTTGATCGAAGGGACCACCCCACTAGCATCTGTCACGGCAGATTCGCCGCATTGGTTCTAGACCCAATCATTGACGGATTTCACCTCACTAGAGTCCTCATGGACGGTGGCAGCAGGCTGAACCTGCTTTATGAGGATACAGTGTGAAAAATGGGCATAGATCCCTCAAGGATTAAACCCACAAAGATGACCTTTCAAGGCGTCATACCAGGTGTAGAGGCCAGCTGTACAGGCTCAGTTACACTCGAAGTGGTCTTTGGATCCCCGGATAATTTCCGAAGCGCGGAATTAATCTTCGTCATAGTCCCATTCCGCAGTGGCTATCACGCCCTGCTCGGGCGAACCGCATTTGCAAAGTTCAATGCGGTGCCGCACTATGCATACCTCAAGATCAAGATGCTAGGCCCTCGAGGAGTCATTACGGTCAATGGAAACATCGAACGCTCTCTCCAAACAGAGGAGCACATGGTGGCCCTCGCGGCGGAAGTACAATGTAGCCTCTCAAGGCAATTATCCAGTCTGGCTGTTAAACGTCCGAACACCATCAAGCGCGCCCGGAGTAACCTACAACAAGACCATATGGCACGTTTCGAGCAAGCATAGCAGTGCGGCCCCAACCCCAGCCCTCGCAAACTCGCGAAACCGATACTACGCGTACATAAATACGCCCTGGAAATACCATGGGCATAAGGTGATGGGCACAACCACGACACGCCCAACAGGCGGTCAACCGCACTAGGGGCTCCAAATTTTGTCATTCTTTTTTCTTACTTTCAGGACTCCATTCTCCGGAAGGCCTGTCCGGCAGTACAATCGCCGAACACATGATGCAACAGCCAGGGAGGCAGCAAGCTATGTTGAATATCCAGGTGGTCTCTTTAACGAGCTAAATACCTGTCTTACATAAAGTCCCACAGCTTGCCCCTGGAGGGGGACATGTCAAATAATCCCATCTCTTGTTTATCGCACTATTTGTATCGTTCTGCTTTCACAGCAGCCTTTTAATAAACAATAAATAGCTCTTGTCTATTATTGCATTCATTTTTTATGAAAATATGTTCAGTTATGACATTATGCAAACCGTACACTTTGGTACGGCCAATACACCAGGGGCTTAAGTACCCCAGAATATGGTGTGAGAAGACCGAACACTCTCACGAGTGCGGCACCCCGAACTTATAGCATTATATGCATCGGCTCCGAATCATGTCTTGGGTCAATAGTTGGGTTTGCCCGGCTCCCATGTTTTGGTACCTTACGTTCCGCTATATTGGCTAAGGTAGCGCTGGGAGAACTACTGCGATTGTGCCCCAATTGAGCTGGGTTAAGCACCTCAGTAGAGAAAGCTAAAACTGACCGTCATGATAAGGCGAGAGTTGGTCGCTGTTCGAGAGGTTTTTCGAGTCCCTAAAGACTTATGCCGCTTAGAGCGAAGAGCTGGCTTTATCCAGCCTAGGCGTGGATAGCGCCCCGAACTCGGTCTTCCGAATACTAGGGGTTTCACCGAAATTTAAAATTATAGAATTCTATGGCTAAGTGAGAGTGATAAAGCATTATAGTCCGATTGCCTTGTTCGTTGTGCTGAGCGCCTCCCTCGAAGGACCCAAGAATGGGAACAAGAGCGCTTAGGTTTATCCCGAACACCCCAGCACTCGTGGCATGGGGGTAGAAGCCGACGACTTGCATCTCTCAGATTTAATAAACGGCCGCACAAAAGGTAATATTTTAAATTCAAAAAGCGTTGCTTAGCGCGTATGAACAAGTTTTCAGCACACAGGATAAACAGAAGCGAGTTTACTCAAAAATTAAATCCTTTGAACATTCGTTCGCTACAAGGCGGGCACCCTTCAGGACGCCCTCACAATACATCTCGGGCCTGCGATGCTCCTTCCCCTTCGGTGGCCCTTTTGTCACCAGCTTGTCAGCATCTAGCTTGCCCCAGTGCACTTTAGCACGGGCAAGAGCCCTACAGGCGCCTTCGATGCATACGGAGCACTTGATGACTTCAAGCCGCGGACAGGCATCCACCAGCCGCCTCACCAGCCCAAAGTAGCTCCCAGGCAGGACCTCCCCTGGCCACAGCCGGCCTATAAGGCCCTTCATGGCCTGTTCGGCTACCTTATGGAGCTCGACCAGCTACTTCAGCTAGTCGCTCAAGGGCACCGGGTGACCGGCTTCAGCATACTGGGACCAGAACACCTTCTCCGTCGAGCTCCCTTCTTCGGCTCGGTAGAATGCGGCGGCATCGGACACACTGCAGGGCAGATCTGCGAATGCTCCTGGAGAGCTCCGGATTCGGGTAAGTAACAAGTAATTCACTTTCACATGCTTGCTTTGCATAAAGAAAGCCTTACCCTCCGCTATCTTATTCATCGCCTCAATTTCCTGGAGGGCCTTTTGGGCTTCAGCCTTGGCAGATTTGGCACTTTCAAGTGCCGAGGCAAGCTCGGACTCTCGAGTCTTTGATTCAAGCTCGAAACTCTCGTGTTTTTTCACAAGAGCATTGATTTCCTGTCGCACCTCCGCCACCCGCGCATCTTGTTCCTCTCGCTTGGTGCGCTCCATGGCCGCATTGTCTATGGCCTTGGACAGTGCTTCCTTCAGGGTCGCCAACTCGGTTGTGGCCCCTGTAACATTCACGTTGGTCCTATCACTATTTGCAACCATGTATTTTTATATATACTTATATAAGGTACTACCTACCTTCCGTGTCCTCGAGCTGCTCCTTGGCAAGGCCGAGCTCGTTCTCGGACCGCTCGAGGCTCTGCTTCAATGCATCGACCTCCACAGTCAGTGCAGCAGAGGTCAGTAGCGCAGCCTGCATTCCCGTATTGACATATTTATGTTAGACTCCTGCGTATATCTTTTTAGATCCTCAGTCCGGATTTTCTTTCCGAACACCAAACTGAGCATCAGGGGCTACTGTCTACGCAGTAACATTTTTACATGTTTTAAGTACATACCTCAAAGCCTGTTAGAAGGCTGGCACAGGCTTTTGTCAGCCCACTTTTGGTGGAATGAACCTTCTGGATCACCGCACTCATAATAGTGCGGTGCTCCTCGTCGATGGAGGCGCTGTTGAGCACCTCCAGAAAATTATCCGGTGCCTCTGGTTGGACGGAGGTCACCGCCATCGTAGGCTTGCCCTTCTTACGAAGGGGCCGCCTGCCGGACTCCGGAGCCACTGAAGGTTCCGGTGCGGCGTCCGGCCCAGGACCGGACTTAGAGCCCTTTGGGGTTTTGCCCCCTTTGCGCCTGGAATCCGGAAGGTCACCTTGCGGCGCCTCCGGGGCTACCTCCTCCTGGCCCGTCCCCTTTTGGGACTCCACCTCAGCATCATCTGTGGGGCGAGGGGAGGTAGCGATCGGGAGTGAAAGACTATTCACATCCAACGAATCCAGGGATCCGCTCGATGAAACGTCGAGCTGGGCCTTGGGCGGACTGCATGATTATGTTCGGCGTTAGAAGATAATGTGCACTAAAGGAACGCCATGATTTATTTTGGTATCCGGATAATTACGATGTTGCCAGAGGCTTGGCCCTGGATGGCCACTCCTCTCCACCATCTTCGGCGTCGGAGGCATAGTCGGGAAGAAGGGTCTTGCCCTTCTTGGACCCTCCGGCCTACCTAGTTGGGGCGGCCTTCCTTTTCTTTCCTCCCCCCGTTGGAGGGGGAGAGGCTTCTTCTTCCTCCTCCTCATCTTCGGAGAAGGAGTCCGCTTTGGGGTCGTCGGGCGATGAGTCCGACACCACCAGGCGCCGGG
The DNA here is from genome assembly GCF_018294505.1 of Triticum aestivum. NCBI lineage: Eukaryota > Viridiplantae > Streptophyta > Magnoliopsida > Poales > Poaceae > Triticum > Triticum aestivum. The sequence goes on from NC_057795.1 coordinate 510,898,755, forward strand.
AACTCTTTCGAGTTCCCGTGGCCTTCTTCTTGGCCTTCTTCTCCGGCACCACGTGAGGTGCCGGAACCAGCAGCTTCGTCAAGCGAGCGTCTGCTGGACCTTCGGGCAAAGGATCCGGACAATCGATCTGTCCGGACGTCCTCTTCCAGTCCTATCAAAGGAGCGGGATCTTAGATCCCGCATAGAGTCAAACTATGAAAAACAAGCTTACCGCGCTGGCTTGGCGCTTCACGCAGAATCCGCGATCCTCGGTAATGGGAGGGGAAACCTCGGAGCCCTTGAATAGCACCTTCCAGGCGTCTTCGTGCGTTGGGTCGAAGAGCCTGGACAAAGTCTGGTGCTGGGCCGGGTCGAACTCCCACAAGTTGAAAGGCCGTCGTTGACATGGGAGGATCCGGCGGAAGAGCATGACCTGGACTATGTTGACAAGTTTGACCTTCTTGTCCACCAGGTTTTGGACGCAGGTTTGGAGTACGGTCACCTCTTCCGAATTACCCCACGATAGGCCCGTCTCTTTCCAAGAGGTGAGCCATGTGGGGATGCCAGATCGGAATTCGAGGGTCGCCGCCCATTCAGGGTCACGCGGTTCGGTGATATAGAACCACCCTGATTCCCACCCCTTGATGGTTTCCACAAAGGAGCCCTCGAGCCATGTGACGTTGGGCATCTTGCCCACCATGGCGCCTCCACACTCCGCTTGCCGGCTGCCCACAACCTTCGGCTTGACATTTAAGGTGTTTAGCCAAAAGCCGAGATGGGGCTTGATGCGGAGGAAGACCTCGCGCACGACGATGAATGCCAAGATGTTGAGGATGAGGTTCGGGGCCAGATCATGGAAATCCAGGCCGTAGTAGAACATGAGCCCCCAAACAAATGGGTGGAGTGGGAATCCCAGTCCATGGAGGAAATGGGGGAGAAACACAACCCTCTCATGGGGCCTAGGGGTGGGGATGAGCTGCCCCTCATCTGGGAGCCGGTGCGCGAATTCGTTGGACAAGTATCCGGCTTTCCTCAACTTTTTGATTTGCCCCTCCGTGACGGAGGAAGCCATCCACCTGCCTCCCGCTCCGGACATGGTTGGAGAAGGTTGAGGTGGGAAGTGCGGACTTGGGCGCTGGAGCTCGAGTGCGCGGAGATGGATAAGCAAAGGAGGAAGAAGGCGCAAATGGAAAGAGTGGATCCTTATCCCCTTATATGGGCGGACGAAACTATGTACCCCCACCAGCCTAGTAAAACTCGCTTATCTCCCAAGCGCCGTGATTAATGGCGCGTTTGGGTTACCCACGCCCGTATTGATGAGAATCCTGGAATAAGGGGACACGATCTCTGCTTTGACAAGACGTGCCAAGGAAACCGCCTCGCTAAACGCGCTGAGGTGGGATAGTAAAATGATTCAAATAAAGGCTTGGCCGTAGCATGATGTCACGCTGCGGAATACGTCAGTAGATTAGATTTGTACAAATATTATTCTCTCTACGGTGGTATGTGGAACTTATTTTGAAGAGCCGGACAGTATCCTTGTGTTCAAACATCTTCTATGAAGTATTCGCAGGAGGAACCCGCCTTGCAATGCCGAAGACAATTTGCGTGCCGGACTCATCGTCATTGAAGCCTGGTTCAGGGGCTACTGAGGGAGTCCTGGATTAGGGGGTGTCCGGATGACCAGACTATGACCTTTGGCCGGACTCCTGGACTATGAAGATACAAGATTGAAGACTTCGTCCCGTGTTCGGATGGGACATTCCTTGGCGTGGAAGGCAAGCTTGGCGATCCGGATATGTAGATCTCCTCCCATTGTAACCGACTCTGTGTAACCCTAGCCCTCTCCGGTGTCTATATAAACCGGAGGGTTTTAGTCCGTAGGACGAACAACAATCATCATAGGCTAGCTTCTAGGGTTTAGCCTCTCTGATCTCGTGGTAGATCTACTCTTGTACTACCCATATCATCAATATTAATCATGTAGGAGTAGGGTTTTACCTCCATCGAGAGGGTCCGAACCTGGGTAAAAACATCGTGTCCCTTGTCTCCTGTTACCATCCGCCTAGACACACAGTTTGGGACCCCCTACCCGAGATCCGCCGGCTTTGACACCGACAGTTACCATCAGCACTTTGCCGGCAAACTGGTCGTCAAGCGCCGCCGTGCCACTGTTGAGCGACAGCACGCAGCGACCGAAGGCAGGACGGACCTTAGGATCTCCGGCTCGGAGATCTGCGTTGACCGGTGACATGATAGTGCGCTTGAGTACATGGAGTATAGGAGGGGGATTTGGGGGAACTGGAGTAGGAATCAAGATTCCAGAAGTGGGGGAGGGGCGGGAGACTGGGGACGAAAAGGTAGTATGAATTTCGAGCACACGCCAATATGCTCTCGGCGTGCAAGCGCACGAAAACACCGGTGGCGCCCACATGTCAGCCTAAGAGTCCTTATTCTTTCTTTTTTGGAGAGCCCGACCTTTTTTTCAGGATCTTTTGAGAGCCCGGCCTGAGAGTCATAATTAACCTATTTGGCATTGTGTTACTACTCGGCCCATATTCAACGACACCTCACTGGCCACAACAAGTGTACTTCATCAAAAAGACACTAAGCTCAAATTATATAACTTGAAAAAAGGAGATATACTCTGAACACTGGAGGATGGTGATGCCCTCATTTAGCCCACCAGTAGTTCGAGACAATAAACAGTTTGAAACAATGATATATACAACATTCAAACACTGACTAGTGAGTACTACTGACATAAACAGCAAGACATGATAGTTCATAAGAAGTCTTGCTACACCACCAAAATTCACCTTTCTGCCGCGCTCAGACTCTCGTGATCTAGACGAGAATGACATTCTAAACATAAGCAACTATTACATAGTAAGAGTGACATAGACGAGGATGACCAAATGACAAGGAATATGCATAACAAAAGAAAGAACTGCCAATCCAGAACCAGCAGCAAAGACAACAAAGTCATTCGAGGAGATGATCCAACACCATCATAATTTGCAGCCCTGCTGCAGCGACCAGTGATCCAGAGACACCAGTACTCCACCCTTTCGATGCAACAGCCCAATTACCTATCAACCTGAAGGCTTGAACCACATCACTGCCTATCGTAATTGAGACATCCAAGGATCAAAGTTAATCCAGATGCCTTTGTCATTCTCACCTTCTTTTGGCTGCAGGTTGTATCATTGACAATCAGGGGAGTTTGCTCCCGAACTCCTAGGGCCCGCCGTGTAGACACTGTTTTCCATAGCAAAAAGAGCCTCTCTACCATCAAGGTACTTGCCAATGGTGATCTCCTGATTAATCGGATAATTGAGTCCGAGAAACAGAGAGTGTGAACCAAGGCTGTTTACCCACCTCCAACTAAAAAATCCAGATGGCCCCAACAAGCTGGTATCCTGCTCATAGACGTAACAACCACTGTACGGATACTCACGTATTTCACGGTGCTTGTATACAGTGGGGTTTTTGCAATATAAATTTTCCGGCTCATGTGTCCGACTGATCATCAGTCTTTTGTCATTGTCTGATTGAGCAAGGAACCAGTTGTGCTTCCCTGTTTTTGGCAAAGGTGGTGTGATTACAAAGGGCACTAACTGTAGGGACACTGCATCATATCAAAAAGGACAGACATTGTTAATGTAAGATCTGCATTGTTCAGAGTATGAGTAGGATAATGCAAGAAACAATAATGATATGTCCCTGTTGGAACTGCGAGGAAAATACAGGGAAATGTATACTGGGTTCGAAAATATAGAAGTGCCATGCATGGTTATACTCATGTTATCTCGCAATCGATTCTTCACAGGAAACTACCATGTACCATGTCATGCATGTTATGTAATCATGTTCTGTCCTCACAAACAAATTCTTCAAGGTAACTAACAAACCATGCATTGTTATATACTCGTGTTCTGTGGGCAAAAAAATTTTGAGGATATTATTCTAGCCATTGATTGCTGAAGGGCAAATATAGGTATGCACACATGGTAAGCATTGCAGGATTTCACTACTTCCAAATATAGAGTTCTCCATATGCACATTTACTTCCCTAATATATGGTTAGATGAAACCAACAATGTGGTGCATGTTTCTACATCATGAAAATGAGGAAAACTAACATGGCCATTGATACACACTCATATTTAGTAGTAGCATATAGATTACTGTAAAATAAGGATAATATCCATATATTCCTAACCATTTGATTATTCAGGTTACAAATTGGTTGTAATGACATGGTCACAATCGCATGAATTAACTCATTCCAAATATAGCTGATTTACGACGTCTCTAATACATTGCTATAGTTCTACTCAAATTCTGCTCAAACAGGGATATGCCAATCGTCACAAAAAGTTCAAACAGTATCATGGTGTCATCATTAACATGAGACGGAAACAACTTACACGTGGTGTCCCAGCAATATGTGGTGCCATATGCTTTGTCGATCGCGTAGATGATGCCATTGTGTTCAATAGCATCACAGAAGTGTGTATCGGCTTTGAAGATGATCCACTGCGAGCTGGGTTCTCTCCAGCTAAAGAAGGCACCGGCGCAAAGATAGGCGAGTCCGCGGTCGAGCAAGTCAATTAGCTTGAAGTCTACATAATTCGCATGTCATGTGGGCACTTGGCAGATTACAATCTTCTGCGAAACAAGGTCCGTCCAACTGACGTGGTAATCTAGATGACTTGGACCGCGATGGTAATACTCTATATAATCCAACGGAGGAAGGATAATCTCATGGGAGGTCTAGAAGTTCACGAGCACCAACTTTTTACCGTCTTCTCTGAAGGCAGTCATCCAGTGGGAGTTCATGCCGACCCAGTACATACCTGCCAAGAAGTTTTGGTCGATGGTGATCGGATCGGTGTCGAGGGAAATGATGTACGGCGACCCACTACATACCTGCAAAGAAGTTTCGGCTAATGGAGATCGGATTGAAGTCGAGGGGCATCATGTACGCCACCGTATCAAGGTGAGCCAATCTCGCAAGACCATATAGCAGCAAGCAGGGTGTCTTGAAAAGCTTAGGCCTTGCTTCGACGATCGTCGTGTGCATATCCCTCGAGCATGCAGCTAGCCGTAGGGCGCTCAACATATCCATACACGAACAACAGAGGTTGAGGATGTCACTGGGGAGATTGCTCCAATCGTCTCATATGGATGCTGCGCGGATTCGCGTTCGGCCATGGTGGAGTTTGAAAGGTGGGGGTTTTCGGGGGCTTGATTTACAGGGGAGAAAGCTGTCGGTGCTGGAGCGGCTAGCGAGGGAATAGTGGTACCGGGGGGGGCGAGTGAGGCGACGGTGCACGGGGGCACAGTGAGATGGAGACGGAGACAGAGAAGGAGATGGAGAAGGAGATGGAGATGGAGTGGTGCTATGGGAGTGGAGAGGGAGACGAGGCGAGGAGCCAATGTGCTGTACAGCGGCGGTGACGGACTGCACAGTGCATAGGGTGAGGCTGACTTTGGTAACCCGAACACGCCGCTTGGACTAGTGTCAGGCGCAGGGTGTTGTCACTTCACTGTGAGGATCGGATGAATAGTATTTTGACCATCAAGTGTACAACAGTTGTACTACTACTACTACTACTAGTAGGAACATGAGTACTCCAGTATTGTATAGCGGAAATAGGTCTCCCGTGCTAGCATGCCTGTTCACTTCATCGTTCAGGTATCATCCATATTGCGAGCAGAACCAAATTCTCGTGCATGTAGTGGTTGTTCTGGTGCATCAAGGACGGCAAGCAGATCGTTCCACACTTGAGAAGAGGAAAAATGGAAAGGTAGAACGCGGCAGCAGAGGAAGAGAACGCTGCCTAACGAGTCTGGGAGGGGATCGAGCAGGAAATTAATGCTCCATGCCTAAAGGTTTTGGGAAAACCTGATTTTCATAAGGTGACTTATACTCACCTAAACGGAGGGAGTATTCCTTAACCAGAGAATGTTGTGTCTCCCATTCACGCGCTCAAAAAAAAGAAGCTACGCCACATATTTTTATCTGTTTGCATAGGTCCCACCTATCAGGAGGGATGGGCACATACATGAACAGGTACGACTCATCAGTCTACCCGCATAGCCATTTCGTTTAGTCTACCTAGCCGTCTAATCAACTACGTGCACGCCACTTCTCTCGTTTACTTGTCCATCGGGAACCGATTCTCCTCGGCTTCTTCACCTCCCCTTCGTCTTATTTGCATCCAAACCCCACTGCGTTCACATTGCTTTAACCTCTTTAAATAATCATCTACTACTTTAGTTATAATAGCCATCTAATCCTAATTCTCCAAACCACAGCCCTCCGTTCTAGCGGTTCCAAATGGCGAAAGAGATCGAGATGCAGGTTTTCAGCGTCCAACATGTCCTCGTCAAAGGATCGTTGTGCATAGTTGCCACCGTCACCGTCCACCCAAGGGTTGTTCGGCAGTGGATCAACAATGTATCCAACTCCCTCAAAAAGGTAGAGACGAGAGTCATCGGTCTCGACGCAGAGTACACGGAGCGTGCCTCTCGGAAGATCCAGCACGCCGCTGTCCTTCAGCTGTGCCTCGAAGATGATGTTTTGGTGTACCACATCATACACTCTCCCTCCATACCAGGTGAGCCTCACGATTTCTTGTTTCAGGAGGACGTATACTTCTGTGGGGAAACCATCGAAGGGGACAAACAGAAGCTGGAGCCGTACAACCTTGATTTGAAAAGCGTCGCTGACCTACAAACCAGAATCAAAATTCCTGTAGAAGATTGTGATAAACAGACACCATCCCTATTCGACGTAGAAAAATTTGTGCTCGGTACAAATCTTCAGAAGGGTGACGAGACGGTGGCATTAAGGTCGTCTGGATGCGAGAATTATCCGTTGACGTACGAGCGGATAAAATATGTTGTCGTCGATGCCCATGTGAGTTTCGAGATAGCTGCAAGCTCCAAAGAACTTGTTGCGAAGTTGTCTCCCACGGAGAATGAGAACAAGAAGAAAAAGAACAAGAAGAAGACGAAGAAGAAGAAGAAGAAGAAGAAGAAGAAAAAGAAGAAGAAGAAGAAGAAGAAGAAGAAGAAGAAGAAAAGGCTGCACCAGCAGGAGGGCATTATGGGTGGATGAACTATTTCCTCTCTTGTAAAAAAAATATTCCCTCTCGGTGTATGTTGATATAGATGGACTATTTCGATGGTGTGCATGTCTTTGGAACAGAGTAGTAGCATGGGTCCACTTGACTATAAGGAACTATTTATCTGCATATATAGCTTTCTCTGCTACTCCTTCCAGTGATCGGTATGCAGTGCATGTGTCCGTAGACATGACAGCTTGTCCATGGAAGTTCAACTATGGCGACCATCACGTTTCATCTAGCGATTCCCACGACGCCTCTCCAACCCACACCACCACGCCCCCCGACGTGCGCCTCACACCTCTCGGCCGCACCGCCCCTCTGCCTTTGTGTGCATGACATGTGGGCCACCTAAAATGCAGCGAGCATCAAGTTTCTACCACAACCACACGCGATTCCCATGACGCCGCTCGAACCCATGACACTACATGTCCCCTGACCTGCGGCTCACCCCTCTTGGCCCCACTGCCCCTCTGCCTTCGGGAGCATTACATATGGACCAGTCACCTATCGGGTCCACATGTTATTGACTCAATGGCTCTAAAGCTCAGTCCCGACGGCCCTGAGAGGGAAATGTAACTCCTACGCTAGGGCTTGTGATGCTCCCGCAGCACGAACTCGTGCCAAACTCGAGATTTGTTTCTTTACTATACATGCACGCAACGATTTAGTGGACATTGTAATCTCAACATGTGATGGGGAGCTCTAAATTCGAATTTGAAACTTATAAAACGAAAAGATTCAAAACAAATAAACTGGGAGAGAGGGAGTATATCGTAGGATCTGTCCCATACAATATAAGTCCCCTGGTTTGTCACCGTGAAGATGCGGTTAGAAAGGAGCACAGCGTCTTCCTACTCATACGGCAACAAATCGGCCGCAGACAACATGGTCCGCCTTTGACCGCCATGTGCAAGGTTCGTGCTATCTTATTCAATCTCAACGTGGTTCCATCGTACCAATTCATGCGATGGCCTGTTGCATGGCTGATCCCAATGCTGGCAAAGGTTCTACGAGTACGGTGTCACCATTGTAAATACTATGCAAATTGATGTTGGTACCCTCCCGTACATATGCAAGCCAATCTCCACTCGCACCGAGCCTAACCTATGAAACAGTGGGCAGGGGGAGAATTTGGAAACGGACACGAAAGTAGTCTTTAGAATGCATTTACTACGTGATCAAACTCATCTTACCTGCTCATCGAAGGAAATCCAAGTGCCCCTCAACGTCGGCATCTCAAGGGGCGTCAACTTGCCACTACGGCCACACCGCGCAGGAGCAGCTCATAGCAATTCATCATATAGCAGCAGCAGGAGCAGCTCATAGCAATTCATCATATAGCAGCAGGAGGAGCAGCTTATAGCAACTCATCATATAGTAGTAGCAGCAGCTCATAGCAATTCATCATATAGCAGCATCAGCAGCTCATAGCAACTCATCATACAGCAGCAGCAGCTCATAGCAATTCATCATATAACAGCAGCAAGAGCAGCTCATAGCAATGCATCATATAGCAGCAGCAGAAGCAGTTCATAGAAATTCATCGTATAGTGGATCAGAATGAAAATTTGGCAAAAAATCAGAGGAGATCCTCACCTTGTTGGATGAGCTCATCCTTCAACAGCACCTCCAGGCCATGGCCTGGGAGGAGGGGAGGGGGAATAAGGTGCCTTCTGCTGCAGTGTGGCATCAGCCGTAGTTGTGGAGCGCCCACTGGAGTAGTGTGTTGGACGAACCACAATGGAGCAGCTGATGGAGACCATGAGAATGAGGGGCGGCGCCAGAGGGAGGAGCAGCCAGGGAGATTTGCCCCTACCCGCCGGCCATGTAGCCTAGCTGGACATAACATTGTCGAGGACCAAGCCAGATGGGACCAGTGGCGACAGCTCGCTGGAGGAACCCTAGTGCTGCAGGCAGGGGATCGAGGTAGAGGGAAAGGGGAGAGGAGATGCAAGCGGGAAGGCAATGAATGCTTGCGTGTTTGTTTTTACTTGAGGGTCAGGTGTGACACGGGCGTCAGCAGTTGCATTTTGAGTGTAATATAGGCAGACAACAGAGTCATTTCACTATTCCCCTTCCCTTCAATTTTTAGTGAGGTTCTACCCGAAACACCCCCCTCCAAAGCGAAATTAGTTAAGCCCAAGCCCGTAACTCAAAAATGACTTCTTTATATCTTTTATGGCTTATTTTGACAATATGCCCTGAAAAGGCGGAATCGAACTGGCCCTTAACCTGCAATTCAATTGTGCGTGCAATGATGAATCACTCCTGCCTACTATCTGTACATTTAGGCATCATCATACATGGCATAACCTAATACATGTGTATTCCAATGTAGAATCTGGAATATGCAATGTTTATGTTAGTTCATACGTTGCACATGATGTCTAAATGCCCCTTAAATCTGGTCAGTCAAGTGATGGTCTTTAAGCCTCCTTCTTTGCTTCTTTTCTTGATATGTAAGATTTGCTCACACATCTGTTCTATTGCTTGTTTGCATCAGCCAGCCATACTAGGACTGTTTGCTTTGATTACTTGTTGTTCTTGACCTAACACTCTAACAGAGCTTGTCAACAATTTAAACACTAAGGGCTGCTGTAGTGGGGCCTTGTCTAACTCATAGGTGACATAAAGGTTTGGCTGTACACTACAGTAGGCTCTCCAAGAGTACCTGGAGATCCAGTTCGAAGGTATGTCTAGTTTTTACATGTGCAGACATAGTAAATGCATTGTGTGCAAGTGCAAAAGATGTGGCATGTTTCATTATGTGGTGTTGTTTTGTTATAATCTTATCCTTTTGTGTTCACAGACTCGAAAGTATGCCTATTTATCTTCCAATGAGACGAGTAACTAGTTTGTGTCACCTTGAAGAGGGGGTGTAATGAAGATAAGATTGAGGATTTCCAAGTACAAGATGTTAGGAAGGAGCCTTGCAAGAGAAGTTGGAGCTGCGCTGAGCCTCTTCAACCTGCTAAGGTAAGTCACTGTATGCAACTCAATAGTTCAATTCCTTGTTTGTTTCAGGCATAGTTAATTTTCTCTTTTCAATTGCTTTATTTGTCCTTAGTTAATGAGATGCCCAAATAATCATGCCTAATGTTTGGTACTTGTATAACTATTAGTTGACATAATTAAAGGCCTTACCATTTAATTACTCTGTTGAAGTGTGCCTGAAGCTTTGAAGTCTATTAACCAACTATTATTGCATGAGGCTCACAATCTAGTTTATACTACGCTAATGATTGCATAGTTTTGCCTGCTGTAGTATGTTTGTATGAAACCCTCTGCTGTTCATTATGCTCCCTAAGACTTTAATTGAGATATAGAATGGCCAACTACTTGCTTATATGCAACGTGTTGTCTAAATTTGTAACTTGTCTATGTTTTCGATTGGGCCCCAACATCATGCTCCTCTGGTGAACTAAGAGGGATTTCTGTATGCAGGCTGCACAGACTATCTTTCTTATAATTTTTAAAATATCACCTGCTTATGCTTCATGACGTGTAACATTATTGTTAGTCCTGTTTTGCCATGTAGTACAAAATAGTGTCTTGCTCGCTTCACTGTTGTAACTATATTTTTGCCCTAGTCATGTGTACTTACAGAAACATTTCAGGATGAAGTGACATCAACATAAAGATATGCAAGCAGTGCGGCATGGCCGTTACCGAATGATTATGGATTGGAATTGGAATGTGCTGATGTTCTCGAGCATCAACTAGAGGTGGCAAGACAATGTGTACATGATTGTCAACATTTAATCAACAAGTTGAGACTGGACATGCAGGTATTAGATGCAGGAGTCAAAAAATGAAACAAGACAATGAGGTAACCATGAAGGAATTTGAAATTTTGCAGACTGAAATTTGTGCTACCTGAATCCGGCCAATCAATTATCATTCAAATGGAGTTAAGTTGATGCGCGTCCATGATGTATGAGATGTATTTGCCTAGTGTATGTAATTTGCTGTTTGTGTATACTTTATTAACACCTGTGCCGAACCATAATGCCCAGTTGGTATAATCGGCTATAATTTCTTTATAGTATAGTGTAGGGTTATTCTACCTTTCTATGCCTTGATCTCTTTGTTGTATAGTGTATGCTTTTTAGAGGTGATAGTATTGAGTAGGATAATTCTTTGAATATGCTATATCGTTCAAACGGGGGCCAACTCGCCCGACCATGGCCCTTCACGGGCCGTACGATCCCATGGGTCATGTAGGGGCCGTCGGATCCATGGGCCTTCAATCGGCCGTCGGACCCATGTGCCTTCAATGGGCCATCGGACCCATGGGCCTTCATTGGGCCGTCGGCTCCATGGGCCTTCAATGGGTCGTCGGATCCATGGGCTTCTACATCTCGTAGGATCCATGGGCCTTGTAAGGGCCGACTCATTTATGGGTATTGTACGGGGCTTTAATGGGCCGTAGACGGGCCTTTAATGGAAATCGTACGTTTTATGGGCTGACCATAACGGGCCGTTAATAGGCCATATTTGGTGATGCTATGAAAATGGCCCAACAGATTAACAGTCCACAAATGGGCCGACTGTAACAACGGGCTGAATTTGGCCCACAAGCAGAAAATGACAATAATGGGCCGTAAGTAACCGAATGCTGCAAATGAGCCCAAGAATAAATGGGCCCTCAGAAGGCCGAAAGATAACTTGGGCTGGAAACATCCCAATGGAATAATAGGCCGTTAATGGGTTTAAAGTGATACACTGTTCATTACGGGCCAGTTTCACCACGGGCCGTTTATGGGTGTAAAGTGATACACTGTTCATTACGGGCCAGTTTCAACACGGGCCGTTAATGGGGCAATAGTTACAAAGGGCCTCATATGGGCCGAAAGACGTCATGGGCCATACATGGGCCAGAAGTGAAAATGGGCTGGAATCATATTGGATGGCCCGGATGACGCTACTGGGCCTAATTCGGATAGGGGTAACAGGCCTTGGGTTAGCGGGCTATAAATGGGCTATACGTGAACAGGCTGTTAACAGGCTTTCCTTGGGCCGGCCCGCCACCTTTTGACCAAGTCAAACAGGCCGGCCTTTTCACAGGAATGGGCCACTGTTGGCCGTACCACGTGTCGACGTATCATAGGCGCCTTCTGCCCAATGAGTGGATGACATCTGTCCCAACGATGAGCCGACATGTGTTTCCTCCAGCCAATGATGATTTTACACTTGGAAAATCCCCATTGGTCGGGGTTGTTAACGGGTTATCGGATCCAAAACCCGACCCGATAGCTTAACGGCGTTACATTATGGTGGATGCCACGTTTCGGTCACCCTTGACGAAAGCACTTATATGACGCACGATTTATCATCATGGAAGTGGACACTTCCGTGATGATAATTTTGGTAATGTCATGGAACACTTCTATGACAGCACATGTATGACTATCTTGATTCTGTCATAAATTTGTCATGGATGTACATGCATGACAAAAAAGGCGACCTACTGTGACAAACACGTATCATCACGGAAGTGTATTTTTTTGTAGTGTGCGTTCAAGTAGGGGCCTCCGCCTTTTGGCGGTGGCCAAGGGATGGGGCCACCTCCCCTCAACCCTAGCTGCACCCCTACTTTTGGGGTAGGGCAAGGGGGCGCCACACTATTAGGAAAAAGGCCCATGTGGCTGCCCTCTAATAGGCTTTTGACCATTTTGGCAGCCCCTGGTGCCTAGAATAATCCCCAGGGTGGGGCCCGGTAAATTTTGGAGCCCTCCTATCTGATTTTCTCTGAAACACTTTTGACTCTCTCTTGAAACAATTTTCATTAGCTCCACAACTTTTTCGGTGATATTCTTGAATGCTCCAAACTTATTTACTACTCAATAGATCAAAGATTCTTCAGCATGTGACCCTGCAGGTTCGGTGAATATAAAGATATGACCGAAAAACCTTTTGATTGATGATCAATAAAGGAACAGAGGACATCCATATTGACCCTTATACTCACATGAATGATTATCGAATGAACATGTAGATAGCATATGCTATTCTTTTGCTTTATTATACTTTACACGACTCGAGATGACATATATTGGCATCCTCATGAGTCAAACACATTGTCACCATGCGAGTCTTCTCGTTATCGGTTTTGTTCTCTTTTCTCTTTGCTCATGTTCTGTCATCCTTGTGATCAAGTCACGGTGTATCTAACTAGAAAATGATGGATGCCGCCACATTGGGAGGGCCCTAAGAATATCTTTCCATCATCATTGGAGCAAATCCCTGTCTCGAGCTATACAGTTGCTTTACCATATGTTTTTGATGAATCTGTAAGTTACCGTTATGATCACCCTATTATGATTGATGTTAGAACACCCCCAAAGTGCATTATTCGATATGGAGTGACTCAATACTCTCATCGTTTCAGGAATTGTGCATACATTAACTTTTATGGACTATAGACTTACTATAACCCTTCAAGAATTTTGTCTCTTAGTATAACACACGGATTAGGTCAGTTCAACACGAATAATCTGCGAACATCGTGCCCTCAATGTTGTCGACATCATTGTTACGCTGAACTATGCCCATCATCAGGAAAACAAAACCATCATGCAACACTTAAACTAGTCATAGAGGCAAGACTAACAATTTTATTTTACCGTTTATAAGTCTACACGTGCATATGAGTTTTTTTCTGAACCTCTTGGTTTTCACAGGTTCGAGAGCCATAGTAGTTATATCAGAGAATATAAACACTGAAATAAATAATAACACAGTTATTATTATCTGTAGGACATTCTTCTCCTTGCTATTGGTGCAAACCCAGACCCTGTCGTGGATGGCGGGGGCGTACCGACATTGCTCCCATTCTTTAAGGCATTGGGGCTCGCATGGGTGATGTTCGCAGACTTTTTCATGGTTTGGGGTAGTTGGCTATGTCTTGTTCCTCAGTGATGTCACTAGCACGGTTGGAGCAGTCTGTTTTTGCTCCATGGTTCTAGTATTGCAGGCATTCACCCTAATCTTTGTCGGGCGGTTCCATTCTGATACGTCTCCAACCTGACTATAATTTTTGATTGTTCCATTCTATTATATTATCATTCTTGGATGTTTTACAATCATTTTATAGTCATTTTATATCATCTTTTGGTACTAACCTATTGAGATAGTGCCTAGTGCCAGTTGTTGTTTTCTGCATGTTTTTTACATCACATGAAATCAATATCAAACGGATTCCAAACACAACGCAACTTCTGGAGGATTTTTTGGTGCCAGAATAAAGTCAGTGGGCCAAGGAAGCACCTGAGGGGCTCCTCGAGGGGAGCAGCCCCCATTAGGGCACGTCACGAGGCCCAGGCGCGCCCAGGTGGGTGCTGCCTACCTCGGGTGCCCCCCGAACCGCCTCTTTGTTATATAAATACCACAGTATTCCAGAAACCCTCGAAGAGGCGACGAAATATTGATCCAGCCGCCGTAGAGTCCAAAATCGCTAGATACAATCTAGACATTGTCATGGAGGGGTTCACCACTTCCATTGGTGCCTCTCCTATGATGCATGAGTAGCTCTTTGTAGACCTACGGGTCCGTAATTAGTTTCTATTTGGCTTCCTCTCTCTCTCTCTCTCGGTTATCAATACAATGGTGTCTTGGAGATCCATATGATGTAAGTCTTTTGGCGGTGTGTTTGTTGGGGTCTGATGAACTTTGAGTTTATGATCGGATCTATGTTTTTATCCTTGAAAGTTATTTGAGTGTTCTTTGATATCTTATATGCATGATTGCTTATAGCCTCGTATTTCTTCTCTGATATTTGGGTTTTGTTTGGCCAACTTAATCTATTTATCGTGCAATGGGGAGACGTGCTTTGTAGTGGGTTCGATCTTACGGTGCTTAATCCCAGTGATAGAAGGGGAACCGACACATATGTATCATTGCTATTAAGGATAACAAGATGAGATCTATATCTGCCGCAATAGATAAACGGATGTCGTCTACATCATGTCATCATTCTTATTGCATTACTCTGTTTTCTCATGAACTTAATACACTAGATGCATGCTGGATAGCGGTCGATGTGTGGAGTAATAGTAGTTGATGCAGGCAGGAGTCGGTCTACTAATCTTGGACGTGATGCCTATATAATGATCATTGCCTGGATATCGTCATGATTATTTGAAGTTCTATCAATTGCGCAACAATAATTCTTTTCCCACCGTTTGCTATTTTTCTCGAGAGAAGCCACTAGTGAAACCTACGGCCCCCGGGTCTCTTTTCATCATATTTGCCTTTGCGATCTATTTTCTCTTGCACTTATTTTCAGATCTATTAAACCAAAAATACAAAAATACCTTGCCCCAATTTATTTGTTCCACGATCTATTTATCCTATCTACCACTTTTACCTCACTTTATTTGCCTATCTTGAGGCGCCGTACCCGAAAGGGATTGACAACCCCTTTAACACGTCGGGATGCGAGTATTTGTTATTTGTGTGCAGGTGTTGTTTACGTGGTGTGAGGAGGTTCTACTACTAGTTTGATAACCTTGGTCTCATCACTGACGGAAATACCTACCGTCGCTATACTGCATCATCCCTTCCTCTTTGGGGAAATAGCGATGTAGTTCTAGCAGATATCAAAAGGAATTTCTGGCGCCGTTTGCCAGGGAGGATCTTCAACATCAACCAGGTTCCTAATCACAAATCTCATCTCCTTGCAATTTACATTATTTTCCATTTGCCTCTCATTTTCCTCTCCCCCACTTCACAAAAATATGCCGTTTTATTCGCCCTCTTTTTCGTTCGTTGTTTTCTCCCCAGATCTGTTTTTGAGTGGAATCTTGTTGCATAGTCATCATGACTCAAGAGAACACCAAGTTGTGTAATTTATCAAATACCAAAAACAATGATTTTATTCACTCTGATTTCTCCTCCCTCCACTAGTGCGGAGTCTTGTGATAATAATACTGCTTTGTTGAATCTTGTCATGGAAGATCAATTTGGTGGTACTCCTAATGAGGATGTCGCATCCCATCTTAACACATTCATGGAATTATGCGATATGCAAAATAAAAAAGATGTGGACAATGATGTTGTGAAGTTGAAATTATTTCCATTTTCTTTGCGAGATCGCGCAAAAATTTGGTTTTCTTCTTTGCCTCACAATAGTATCGATTCTTGGAATAAGTGCAAAGATTCTTTATCACTAAGTATTTTCCACCCGCAAAAATTGTTCCCCTTAAAACCCAAATCATGAATTTCAAGCAACTTGAACATGAGAATGTTGCACAATCTTGGGAAAGGATGAAATTGATGCTAAGGAATTGCCCAACTCATGGGTTAAATCTTTGGGTGATCATACAAAAATTTTATGCGGGATTGAATTTTGTTTCTCGTAATCTTTTAGAATCCACTGCGGGGGGTACTTTTATGGAAATTACTTTGGCTGAAGCTACTAAATTGCTAGACAATATTATGGCAAATTACTCGCGATGGCATACCAAAAGAGCTCCTACTAGTAAAAAAGTCAATTTAGTAGAAGAAATAAATTCTTTGAGTGAAAAGGTTGATGCTCTTATGAAGTTGGTTGCTAATAAAAGTGCTCCTATTTGTTTTAATGATGTGCCTTTGTCTACTTTGACTGAACAAAATAGTGATGCCATAGATGTGAATTTTGTCTCGCGAAATAATTTCAACAACAATGCTTATAGAGGTAATTCTAATCCCAGACCTTTTCCTAGTAATTCGTCTAATAATTATGGTAATTCATGTGGTAATCCCACCTATAGTAATAATAGAAACACCTTTGATCTTGAGAACAATATTAAAGAATTTATCAATACGCAAAAGGCTTTCAATACTTCGATAGATGAAAAGTTGAATAAAATTGATGATTTGTCTAGAAGTGTTGATAGAATTTCTCATGATGTAGAAACTCTCAAGATGAAAAGTTTTGTGCCTGAAGATGAAGAATCAATTAAAGCTCTTTATATTTCTATGGATGAAAGAGAAAAGAACCGCTATGCTTAGAGATAAAAGTGAATTTTGAGAAAAATCATTTTCTAGTGATTACTATCATAAAAGTGATGAAGATCTTAAAGTGATTTGTGTTTCTTCTATTAATTTTTTGCTTAGTAAATTTAATATTGATGAAAAGGGGACTGGAAAAGAGTCAACTTTAGTTAGAAGGCGTCCCTATGATTCAGAGGGTGAAAATCTTGTTGAAAAAATTGATAAAAGTGGGTTTGAAGAGGTTAAGACTTTAACTAGTGATGTGTCCACCATTTTGGATTACAAAGACTTTAATTATGATAGTTGCTCTTTGATTGATTGTATTTATTTGGTGAAATCCATGATAAATTGACCCATGCTTATGAGCAAAATAAAGCTTTTACTAAACATATTGTTGATGCTATGATGAAAGCTTTTGAAGAAAAATTGGAATTAGAAGTTTCAATTCCTAGAAAATTGCATGAAAAATGGGAACCTACTATCAAAGTCAAGATAAAAAATTATGAGTGTTTTGCTTTATGTTACTTGGGTGCTAGTGTTTCTACAATTCTGAAATCTTTATGTGGTGTGCTTGGTCTTACCGATATTGAAGAATGCTCTTTAAATTTGCACTTAACGGATTCTACTTTTAAAAAGCCTATGGGAAGAATTAATGATGTTCTTATTCTTGCAAATGGGAATTATGTTCCCATAGATTTTATTGTTCTTGATATTGATTGCAATCCGTCTTGTCCAATTATTCTTGGTAGACCATTTTTGCGTACTATTGCTGCCGTGATTGATATGAAAGAAGGCAATATTAAATTTCAATTTCCACTAAGGAAGGGAATGGAACACTTACCTAGAACAAGAATTAGGACAACATATGAATCAATCATGAGGGCATCTTATGGATCTATAACCAAAGATGACAAACTTAGATCCTACGCGTTATGCCTAGCTAGGGGCGTAAAACGATAGCGCTTGTTGGGAGGCAACCCAATGAATAAAATTTATTTTTGCCTTTTGCTTTCCATTCTTCAGTGCTAGCACAATTATACTACTGTTATGATTGTGTTTTTTGTATTTTAATTAGTGTTTGTTCCAAGTAAGACCTTTGGGAAGACTTCGGTGAAAGTTTATTTGATCTTCCTGAAAAAGACAAACTTTTACGCTCACGAGATTCATTGTCCTTTTTTACGGAATAGTTGTTTCAAGTTGATTCCTTTTGCAGAGGATTAATAGACAAATTCCTCACGTCCACCAATTTATTTCATAAGTTTTGGACTTACAGAAGTTTTAGAAATCTTTAGATTGCTACATACTGTTCTGTTTTTGACAAATTCTATTTTCTTTGCATTGTGTGCTTGTTTTGATGATTCTATGGTTTTCTTTGATGAGTTTTTGCCATAGAAAAGTTGGAATATAGTAGATATAATGCAAAAATAAAATAAGAATAGTTTTTCTACAGTACTTTTAGTAGTGGTTTGGTTTCTTATACTAACGGATCTCGCGAAGGTTTTGTTTGAGTTTTGTGTGATTGAAGTTTTCAAGTTTTGTGTTATCTTACGATGGACGAAGGAATAAGGATAAGCAAAAGGCTGAGCTTGGGGATGCCTGAGTGTAGGACCTTGAAGTATGTCTAGAGGGGGGGTGATTAGACTACTTGACCAATTAAAAACTTAACCTTTTCCCAATTTTAGAGTTCGGCAGATTTTAGCAATCTTTGGACAAGTCAAGCAATCATCACACAATTCAAGCAAGCATGCAAAGAGTATATAGCAGCGGAAATTAAAGCATGCAACTTGCAAGAAAGTAAGGGGAAGGGTTTGGAGGATTCAAACACAGTTGGAGACACGGATGTTTTTGTCGTGGTTCCGATAGGTGGTGCTATCATACATCCACGTTGATGGACACTTCAACCCACGAAGGGTAATGGTTGCGCGAGTCCACGGAGGGCTCCACCCATGAAGGGTCCACGAAGAAGCAACTGTTTCTATCCCACCATGGCCATCGCCCACGAAGGACTTGCCTCACTAGCGGTAGATCTTCACGAAGTAGGCGATCTCCTTGCCCTTACAAACTCCTTGGTTCAACTCCACAATCTTGTCGGAGGCTCCCAAGTGACACCTAGCCAATCTAGGAGACACCACTCTCCAAGAAGTAACAAATGGTGCGTTCATGATGAACTCCTTGCTCTTGTGCTTCAAATGATAGTCTCCCCAACACTCAACTCTCTCTCATAGGATTTGGATCTGGTGGATAGAAGATTTGAGTGGAAAGCAACTTGGGGAAGGCTAGAGATCAAGATTCATATGGTAGGAATGGAATATCTTGGCCTCAACACATGAGTAGGTGGTTCTCTCTCAGAACTGGTAAGTTGGAAGTGTAGGTTTGTTCTGATGGCTCTCTCCATGAATGAAGAGGAGGTGGAGGGGTATATATAGCCTCCACACAAAATTTAACCGTTACACACAATTTACCAATCTCAGTGGGACCGAATCAACAAACTCGGTCAAACCGATTTAGTAAACCTAGTGACCGTTAGGATTTTCGGTGGGACTGACATGCAACTCGGTAGGACCAATATGGTTAGGGTTAGGGCATAACGTAATCTCGATGAGACCAATTACACAAACTCAGTGAGACCGATTTTGGTAATTAGCTAACCAGAGAGTTGGTCAGGTAAACTCGGTGGGACCGATTCACTCTTTTCGGTGAGACCGAAATGTTACGAAAGGGAAACAGAAAGTTTACATTGCAATCTCGGTGGGACCGATCGCTTACTTCGGTTAGACCGAAACGTTACGAAGGGAAACAGAGAGATTACAATCCCATCTCGGTGAGACTGAGATCCCTATCGGTGAGACCGATTTGCCTAGGGTTTGTGGCAGTGGCTATGACATTTGAACTCGGTGGCGCCGGATAGAAAGAATCAGTGAGACCGATTTTGACTTTAGGTTTAGGTCATATGAGGATGTGAGAAAGTAGTTGAGGGTATTTGGAGCATATCACTAAGCACATGAAGCAAGAGGCTCATTAAGCAACACCTCATCCCTCCTTGATAGTATTGGCTTTTCCTATAGACTCAATGTGATCTTGGATCACTAAAATGTAAAATGAAGAGTCTTGAGCTTTTGAGCTTGAGCCAATCCTTTGTCCTTGATATTTTGAGGGATCCACTTTCATCATCCATGCTATGCCATTCATTGAGCTATCCTGAAATAATAGTCTTGGAATAGCATTAGCTCAATGAGCTATATGTTGTTATGAATTACCAAAACCATCTAGGGATAGTTGCACTTTCAATCTCCCCCTTTTTGGTAATTGATGACAACATATAGATCAAAGCTTCGACATATGATAATAAGATTGAAAAACATCGTCTCTTTGAGAAGTATGTGATAAGCAAGAGCTCCCCTTAAATTTGTGCATAGTTTAAGATTTGCTTTGGACTACAAATGCACAAGGAATTAGGCTCATGGGTTACTCTTCCATGTCACATACATCTTGGTGGAGCGCTCAAAATAATAAAGATTGAACACATGCACTCATCATCAAGCAAAGTGAATGATCATATAAGGATAAGTAAGATAATAATATATAACAAGCAAATGTGTAGCTTATGATCAAACACATGATCATCAATGTCTCACAGGTAATTGCATAGTATCTCAAGCAATCAAAAGCAAACAAAGTTTAACCACCTAGTAATTGCATATATTACATTTTTCTCCCCCTTTGGCAACAAGTTACCAAAAAGTTCATAGAAAATGCATAGTGCTAGATCGACTCTCAGGCTTGGTCTTCAGGTGGTGGAGGTGTCCGGATAACTCCAAGAATGAAGGCTTCAGTCGATGTAGATGGAGCTGGAGGAGTTGGTGCTGGAGCTGGTTGCACTGGAGCTGTAGGAGCTATAGCTGGTGCAGATGATGTGTCTCTTGTGTCTGTCACAGGCACTGCAGCTGAACTCTGAGCTCTAGGCACTCTGGCAAATGCATCAGTGGTTGTCTTGCCCTTCCTCTCCTGCATGTCATCCTGAAGCTGTTCCACAACTGACTGAATCTCAGTTACTTTGACATCAAGATCATAGAATTTTTGTTCCATGATTCCTTCCAGGCTCTCCTGGTTTTGAGTTAGGGTGGCCAACCCCTTCTCAATCCTCAGTGTTGATGCTATCAAGTAACCAAGCTGCTCCTGCTTGTTCTTGAAGAAATACTCAGATGCCTCCTCTTGAGTTGGCATCTTGGCAACCTTCTCTTTCCTTGCTTTCTCCTTCTTCTATTGAGCTTGCACTAATGATGGTTCATTCTCGTTCATGACAACTTGATTATCAAGAGAGCAAAATGTTCTTTATCCAACTGATATTTTCCTGTGCCCATCTTTGAGTTAATCAACTGCTGAATCTGTGGGGCATATCCACAACTCCTCTTTTGGTCTACTGCTGTCCTCTTGATAGTTTCAACCATAAGGCTCATGACCTTGAATTTCTGGGGCACATCAAATACATGAAGCAAGTTAATTGCATGCCCTCTAATCTTGTTGTGGTCACCTGATTTGGGCAAAAGAGTGTGCCTTAGGATCCAGTTGATCGTAGGCAGCCCTGACAGAAGAAAATGAACTGATCCAAACTTGAAAATCTCAAGTGCTTTATCAGGGATCTCCTTGTACATATGTGACATTGAGTTATGATCCATTTTCTTCTTGGCATAAATATCCAAGTCATCTTCACTCTCCTCTGGGGCATTGATCAGACTTGCCCATCCCTCAATGGTTGACTGGTATCTTGTTCCTTCAGACATCCAAACTATCCTCCCATCTGGATAGAAATGTGCTGTGGAGTAGAATTGCATAATGAGTTCATCATTCCAGCTGGTGAGCTTCTGCCCAACAAAATCTACAACTCCATAAGCAACAAAACTGTCTTGCACTCTAGGATAGTGTTCCTCATTTTCCTTCATGTAGGTCCAGTCGACCCACCTCATATCACACACTATGGGCTTCTTGTCCAACAAGATTGTCTCATAGAAGTCTTGCTGCTCCTTGGTGTGGAACTTGTAATCTACAGCAGTCCTTCTCCTGGTGGCATATGGATCTGACAATCTCCATAGCCTTAACCCTGCATCCTTCCTTAGCTTCATATTTTCAGCCACTGGATGAGCATCAGTGTGGTCTGGAATCTTGGGTTTGAGCTTCCTTAAGATCTTCCCTTCTTCATCTTCCTCGGCAGCAACTTCAGGCATTGGGGCCTTGTTCTTCTCAGCTGCTGGTATACTCCTGGTATTTCTCTTTGGTGCAATCTTAGGCTTGGGGTAGCTTTGGGTGCTTCTTTGGGCTTTGATGTTGCAGCCCCTGAGTTTATAGCATCACCCATAAGCTTTTGTGCCTTGGGTGCTGGTTCAGCAACCTCTTCTTCCTCTTCCATCATGGAAGGTTGACCAACAACTCTGGCCATGGTCTTCTTGACCCTTTCCTTCCTTTTCTTTCCTTCTGCAGCTGGCTCTTTGGGATCAGGCTTTTCAGGTACTTGAGTTGATACTCTGGCTTTGGACATTGGCTGTCTTCCTGCAGGCCTTTTGATCTTCATGCCTGGCTTTACTGCAGTGGAACTGTACACCTTCTTAAGCACTACCTTCTTGGAAGTAGCCTCATCTTCAACAGCCACATAATCCTCATCCTCATAGTCTGAGGTTCTCTTCCTTCTTGCTCTTGTGGCTGCTTTGGGCAAATTGCTGGGAGTACTTCTGCTGCCTTCATCTGAAGAACTTGAGGGACTAGTGCCCTCACTCATGTGAATCTGCTCTGCTGACTTGTTCTGACTATCACTTTGGTCTGACATGCTGCACACACTGACCGCTGACCCTGTGAATAGTTATAGATGAGATAGAATGGATGAGCATCACAAAATGCAGAGATTTTTGCAAAAGAATGATTCAAAAAACTTAGTTTTAGTTTCCATAGAAAGCATTTCAGATCTACCGATTTTCAAACTCGGTGATACTGAAGCAGTTTTGGAACCTAAACTAGTGAACTCGGTCAGACCGAGTCACAGTTCGGTGGCACCGAGACTGCTAGGGTTTCACAAAGTTCTAAAATCGGTCACACCGATTTGTAATTCTCGGTCAGACTGAGACTTACTAGTGCAATGGCGTTAGCCAAATCGGTGGGACCGAGTTTTTCAACCCGGTGGGTCCGAGATGGTTTCGGCGGAAACCTAACTCTAAATTTTCGAATCACGTCTATTCTAAGGATCACATTGACTGGATAGGAGTGTTTCAATCGTGGCAAGATGCATTACAAACACAATGTGCTAAGAATCAGACAAGGATAGCACTGTGATCGAGTTCATACCCTAGTTTGGCGGTGAACTCGCTACGGCGGCAACGGCGGAGAAGAAATCCATTGACGGCGGCGAAGACCAGCGACAGGAGGCGGCTGGCGATGAAGTCGACGATCCGTAGACGTAGTAGGCAGAGCGAGCTATGCGCGGGCGAGGAGTTTCGGAGAAAGTTTTCCAAAATTTGCCCGTGAGTATATATAGCCCGACACTGTCGGTGTGACCGAGTGGAACAACTCGGTGGCACCGAGATGCATAACTGTTGACAGTTATAGCAACTCGGTGTGACCGAAATGTTCAAATCGGTTGCACCGAGATTGAAAACCTAGATTGACTTAGTGATCTCGGTAGGACCGAAATGGAGGAATCGGTCAGACCGAAAATCACAAAGAAGTTTTGGAAGGTTAAGTCTATGACGAATCGGGGACTCCAAGTGCTCCTCACACAGAGTGGTTCAAATCTGACTTGATCAAATTTTGTGATGTAGCATGAATAGAGTTTGAGACGAGAAAAGCATAGATAGCTAGAGAAGGTTCTTAGGCATTCTTGTCCATCCACTTGGCCAAAGGAAAAAGAAGCCAATCAATCAAAACAACAAGTGGATGTCCTCGAATGAGTAAAATATGCAACCAACATGCTGACACAATAAAATTACAAATGAAATATGTGGCAAAGCATGCACAACCAATTCTAGCATCTATCAAACAATTGGAGATGACTAGGTCATCTATATATGAGTATATTGACTTAGGAGTCAAATGAGAACATTTGATCATAGGTCATACTCATCATTTAAGCTCAAGTGGGGTTACCACTTTTACATAATGCATTGATGTGTTCACACCATTAGAGTTGCATTGACTCAATTCTTTAGAGTTAAGCTCCCCCTAGATGTGAGATCCCCCCTTTGAGGGATGAACTAACCTTGGGTTTTGTCGATGATGACTTCATGTAGGTGTTGAAGATGTGGATGCTCAATATTGATGTAGATCTTTTGGAGCAATCCTTTGGAGTGAGTTGCACTTTCAATACCTACACGGGTTAGTCCCACAAGGAACAAACAAGAATATCCATAGACATAGAGTGATGCACACACAATATGATGTCCATGAAAATATTAGGTTACCTTGTCCCTTGCCTTACCAACATGAGGGTTTGTGACTCCTTGAACTAGTGCAAGATGTGGAAGATGATTGCACTTGTCCTTGCCATAATGATATGAGTGAAGAATGTCGGCGGAGTCACCCTCAAGAACTCTCTAGTCCTTCTTCTTCGGGATCCACATCATCTTGATGGGAATCCTTGGTGTAGTAGTTGTGCTTGATGAAGTAGAACTTGACGTAGTCTTGGGAACCCACTTGACCAAGCCTTAGGTGCTTCTTCAAATGCATCAATCTCCTCTTGAAGCTTGTCCTTGCCTTTGTTCTTGTGGTCTTCTGGTGGAAGATCATCTTGTGCTTGTGTTCCCTTGAAGGAAGTAGGATCATACTTCTCTTGTTGAGGAACAAACTTTGTCTTGGGGTATTGATCCTCTTCCCACTCAACTCCATTGGCATTGAACTTTCGTTCAAAACCAACACCTTGATTCTTCCGGTGCCTTCATTGCTTGCGTACAATTTCCTCGAATTGCTTACTCCCGGCAAGGCTCTTGTGCACACCTTTCTCTATAATTCCCTTCAATAAGCTATTTTCTTGCTCAAGTGTAACTTGGCTAAGAGAATCATTAGTGTAATCAAGATAACTACTAGAAGCAACAATATTGGATTTAGCATTGTTATTGTTACTACTAGAGGAAGAATCTTTCTTGTTCTTGTTACTAGACTTGACTTGAGGCATGTAAGTAGATAAGAGTAAACGCTTGGAAATATAAGAAGAACTTTTCTTGCAAAGATCATCATTGATTGCCTTTAAGAACTCATGCTCTTGCTCAAGATTGAGCTTTTCAAAGCGTAACTTCTCATGAGCCCTTAAAAGTTCTCAATGATTTTTGAAGATAGTTTCATGAGCTAACTTAAGAGTGTTTAGTTCTTTAGTAAGAAGCTCAATCTTCTCCTTATCATTGTCATTCGTTTTATCTTGATTAGCATGATTAATTGACGTTTCATCATAGTATTCATCACTAGAGTTGTCAATAAGTAAATCATCATCACCTAGCAAGTCATCTTCATCACTATTGAAATCAACATACTCAGGATGAGTTACCTTAGGTCCTTTAGCCATGAAGCATCTTCCAATTCCTTCATTTGGTGAGTCAAATATGTCGTAGGAGTTGGTTGACACAAGTGCTAGACCGGCAACACCTTCATCTTGAGTATGTTCGGAGTCGGAGTGATAGCTTCTCTCGGAGTGATGTTCAGAGTCAGAACCGGATACCCATTCACCAACATGAGCTTGATGTCTTTGTTTTGTGTAGCTCTTTGATGACTTGTCCTTCCTTTCTAAATCCTTGCTTCTCCGGGATGTTCTTCGTTCATAACGATCATCTCTACTCCTCCTCTCTCTTGGTGGTGATTCTTCTCTTCTACTTCTTCTTTTAGGAGAATCTTCTCTTCTTTTATAGGGTTCCGTACACTCATTGGAGTAGTGTCCGGGTCTCCCACAATTGTAGCAATTGCGCTCTCGACTGGAAGATCTCTTGTCATTGTAGGACCTTGACTTAGAGCTTCTTTCTTTGCTTTTACTCTTGTAGAATTTGTTGAAATTCTTCACCATTAAGCTCAATTCTTCATTAAAGGTTTGTTTCTCACTTGATGATGTGGGGGCTTCACACGAGGCTTTGTAAGCACCACTTGACTTGTTGTGAAGTTCCTCTTTATCCTTGAGTGACATCTCATGAGCAACAATTCTACAAATGACTTCTGTTGGCTTGAGATTCTTGTAATTGGGCATCATTTGAATCAATGTGCACACGGTATCATATTTTCCATCCAATGCTCTTAGGATCTTCTTGATGATGAATCTGTCGGTCATCTCTTCACTCCCTAAGCTGGCAATCTCATTTGTGATAAGAGCAAGCCTAGAGTACATTTCAGCGACACCTTCACCATCCTTTAAGTTGAACTTGTCAAGCTAACTTTGGAGCACATCCAACTTGGATTCCTTGACGGAGTCGGTACCTTCATGCATATCAATCAAAGTGTCCCAAATTTCCTTTGCATTCTCAAGACAGCTGATTTTGTTGAATTCTTAGGGGCATAAACCATTGAAGAGGATATCACAAGCTTGAGCGTTGTATTGCAGCATCTTCAATTCATCCACACTAGCTTCACGGTTCGGCTCTCTCCCATCAAAGAATTCACCTTGCAAGCCAATACAAACAATAGCCCAAACGGCGGGGTTACGTCTCAGAATATGCATTTTCATCTTATGCTTCCAACTAGCAAAATTAGTTCCATCAAAGTAAGGACCTCTATGGTGATAATTTCCCTCGCTAGATGCCATACTCTCCTAGGTTGTGAAACCAAGGCTATGACCACCAAAAGCTATGGAAATCAAAGAAAATGGAAACCAAAGCTCTGATACCACTTGTAGGACCTTGAAGTATGTCTAGAGGGGGGGTGATTAGATTACTTGACCAATTAAAAACTTAACTTTTCCCCAATTTTAGAGTTTGGCAGATTTTAGCAATCTTTGGACAAGTCAAGCAATCATCACACAATTCAAGCAAGCATGCAAAGAGTATATAGCAGCGGAAATTAAAGCATGCAACTTGCAAGAAAGTAAGGGGAAGGGTTTGGAGGATTCAAACGCAGTTGGAGACACGGATGTTTTTGTCGTGGTTCCAATAGGTGGTGCTATTGTACATTCACTTGATGGAGACTTCAACCCACGAAGGGTAACGGTTGCGTGAGTCCACGGAGGGCTCCACCCATGAAGGGTCCACGAAGAAGCAACCTTGTCTATCCCACCATGGCCGTCACCCACGAAGGACTTGCCTCACTAGCGGTAGATCTTCACGAAGTAGGCGATCTCCTTGCCCTTACAAAATCCTTGGTTCAACTCCCCAATCTTGTCGGAGGCTCCCAAGTGACACCTAGCCAATCTAGGAGACACCACTCTCCAAGAAGTAACAAATGGTGCGTTGATGATGAACTCCTTGCTCTTGTGCTTCAAATGATAGTCTCCCCAACACTCAACTCTCTCTCATAGGATTTGGATCTGGTGTAAAGAAAATTTGAGTGGAAAGCAACTTGGGGAAGGCTAGAGATCAAGATTCATATGGTAGGAATGGAATATCTTGGCCTCAACACATGAGTAGGTGGTTCTCTCTCAGAACTGGTAAGTTGGAAGTGTAGGTTTGTTCTGATGGCTCTCTCCATGAATGAAGAGGAGGTGGAGGGGTATATATAGCCTCCACACAAAATCTAACCGTTACACACAATTTACCAATCTCGGTGGGACCGAATCAACAAACTTGGTCAGACCGATTTAGTAAACCTAGTGACCGTTAGGATTTTCGGTGGGACTGACATGCAAATCGGTAGGACCGATATGGTTAGGGTTAGGGCATAACGTAATCTCGGTGAGACTGATTACACAAACTCGGTGAGACTGATTACACAAACTCGGTGAGACCGATTTTGGTAATTAGCTAACCAGAGAGTTGGTCAGGTAAACTCGGTGGGACCGATTCGCTCTTTTCGGTGAGACCGAAATGTTACGAAAGGGAAACAGAGAGTTTAGATTGCAATCTCGGTGGGACCGATCACTCACTTCGGTTAGACCGAAACGTAACAAAGGGAAACAGAGAGATTACAATCACATCTCGGTGAGACCGATATCCCTATCGGTGAGACCGATTTGCCTAGGGTCTGTGGCAGTGGCTATGACATTTGAACTCGGTGGCGTCGGATAGAAAGAATCGGTGAGACCGATTTTGACTTTAGTTTTAGGTCATATGAGGATGTGAGAAAGTAGTTGAGGGTATTTGGAGCATATCACTAAGCACATGAAGCAAGAGGCTCATTAAGCAACACCTCATCCCTACTTGATAGTATTGGCTTTTCCTATAGACTCAATGTGATCTTGGATCACTAAAATGTAAAATGAAGAGTCTTGAGCTTTTGAGCTTGAGCCAATCCTTTGTCCTTGATATTTTGAGGGATCCACTTTCATCATCCATGCCATGCCATTCATTGAGCTTTCCTGAAATAATAGTCTTGGAATAGCATTAGCTCAATGAGCTATATGTTGTTATGAATTACCAAAACCACCTAGGGATAGTTGCACTTTCACTGAGGCACCCCAAGATAATGTTCAAAGAAGTAGCAAGCAACTAAGCTTGGGGATGCCCCCGAGTGGCATCCCCTCTTTCTTCTAACAACCATCGGTATTTTACTTGAAACTATATTTTTATTTGTCACATGATATGAGTTTTGCTTGGAGCATCTTGTATGATATGAGTCTTTTCTTGTTTTGATTTGTGTTTTAAGTGTTGAATCCTTGCTGTACACACCCTTTTTAGAGACCCAAAATTATGCTATGCTTGCTCCTATGCTTCACTTATCGTTTTCAGCACAGTGTGCTTTGTTAATTTTGAAGAAATGCTCTCATGCTTCATTTAGATTTATTTGGGAGTTAGTATTTTTTTTAAAAATTCTCTCTTGGTTCACTTAGATTGTTTTGAGAGAAAGAAAAAAATTATGCTCATGATCTTCACTTATATTTGTTTGAGCCTATCAAAAGCAACATATGAAAATAGTCCCAAAGTGATAGGTATCCAAGGAGGATATAATAAAAACTTTCATGAAGATCATTGGAGAAAATAAACATGATTCTTAGTAATGGTTTTGAGATATGATGATATGATATGTGAGTCATGTTGATGAGTAATTGTGCTTTAGTAAGAATATTGATGTTAAGGTTTGTGATTCCCTATGCAAGCACGAAAGTCAATAGTTATGCAATGAAATTTATATCCTACTTGTGGTGCATTATTTGGTGTTACTTATGCTTAATGCTTGGGTTCTAGATTTTTTGCTTTTTGGTTGGTCGCTTCTCAATGTTTTTGCTAGCCTTCATTTTGCACTAAGTATGATCACTACTTGTGCATCGAAAACCATTTAAAATAGTTTTGCCATATGAGTCCACTATACCTACCTATCTGTGGTATTTCCATGCCGTTCTAAGCAAATTTGCATGTGCCAGCTCTAATATTCAAAATAAATTTCTCTTTTTTGTGCTCTACTACTCGCGAGGTGTTAAAAGGTAGCCAATATTTTCCATGCTAGATGTGTTATTCTCACGATGACTGTTTATTCACTTGTCATTGCACGAGAGTACGTGAAAGGTATTAGAGATGCCCAGTCCCGAAATGAAAAATGAATTTACTTTATGTTGTCAAATAATAAATTCCTTGGAAAGTGTTGGTATGGAGGGCACCCGTGGATACGGCTAGCCATGGAAAGTGAAAGTTATGGTGGAAAAAGGAATAAACTTAATTTTCTATTTGGGAACTGCCTATGATGTATCTAGCATGGAAAGTGTTGGGATGCTCCAAGTCGTTTTTGTTGGTAGGAAAAGTATGCCTCTCAAAAACAACTATCTCTCGATTTAAGCTTTGATTCTGGCACCTCTGGAAATCACTACTTCCCTTCATGAAGGGCCTTTCTTTTACTTATCCAATTTTTATATTGAACTTGAGTCTCCATCTTCTCTTATAAAGCACCAACTAAGGGGCACTATTATTCTATTTGAGCATTGGGTGTAGCTAACATTCGAGTGTGTTTCATGAATGGATCAATGATTGAGCATGATGGGCTAGGGATAACTTGCTTTAGTGTTGATATTTTGAAAGACATGGTTGCTTGTTGGTATGCTTGAGTATTAAAATCCTCATGTAAAAACTAGACTATTGCTTTGAATCATATAAAAGTCCATATGTCCATAAAGAAAAGAATGTGATGAACATGTTAGGCAGCATTCCACATCAAAATTTCTGTTTTTATAATTTACCTACTCGAGAACGAGCATGATTAAGCTTGGGGATGCTGATACGTCTCCAACGTATCTATAATTTTTTATTGTTCCATGCTGTTATATTATCATTCTTGGATGTTTTATAATCATTTTATATCATTTTGGTACAAACCTATTGACATAGTGCCCAGTGCCCGTTGTTGTTTTCTGCATGTTTTTCACATCACAGGAAATTAATATCAAACGGAGTCCAAACGCAATGCAACTCCTGGAAGATGTTTTTTGGGCCAGAAGAAAGCCAATGGGCCAAGGAAGCATCTGAGGGGCTGCTCGAGGGGTGCAGCACCCACCAGGGCGCGCCAGGAGGCCCAGGCGCGCCCAGGTGGGTGCTGCCCACCTCGGGTGCCCCCCGAACCGCCTCTTTGCTCTATAAGTACCAAAATGTTCCAAAAACCCTAGGGGAGGCGACGAAATATTGATCCAGCTACCGCAGAGTCAAGAATCACCAGATCCAATCTAGACACCGTCATGGAGGGGTTCACCACTTCCATTGGTGCCTCTCCTATGATGCGTGAGTAGTTCTTTGTAGACCTACGGGTCCGTAGTTAGTAGCTAGATGGCTTCCTCTCTCTCTCTCTCTCTCTCTCTCTCTCTGGATTATCAATACAATGGTGTCTTGGAGATCCATATGATGTAAGTCTTTTGGCGGTCTATTTGTTGGGATCCGATGAACTTTGAGTTTATGATCAGATCTATGTTTTTATCCATGAAAGTTATTTGAGTCTTCTTTGATCTCTTATATGCATGATTGCTTATAGCCTCGTATTGCTTCTCCGATATTTGGGTTTTGTTTGGCTGACTTAATCTATTTATCGTCCAATGGGAAGAGGTGCTTTGTAGTGGGTTCGATCTTACGGTGCTTAATCGCAGTGATAGAAGGGGAACCGACATGTATGTATCGTTGCTACTAAGGATAACAAGCTAAGATCTATATCTCCTGCAATAGATAAACGGATCTCGTCTACATCATGTCATCGTTCTTATTGCATTACTCCGTTTTCGCATGAACTTAATACACTAGATGCATGCTGGATAGCGGTCGATGTTCGGAGTAATAGTAGTAGATGCAGGCAGGAGTCGGTCTACTAATCTTGGATGTGATGCCTATATAATGATCATTGCATGGATATCGTCATGATTATTTGAAGTTCTATCAACTGCCCAACAGTAATTGTTTTCCCACCATTTGGTATTTTCTCGAGAGAAGCAACTAGTGAAACCTAAGGCCCCCGGGTCTCCTTTCATCATATTTGCCTTTGCGATCTATTTTCTCTCGCTTTTATTTTCAGATCTATTAAACCAAAAATACAAAAATACCTTGCCGCAATTTATTTGTTCTGTGATCTATTTATCCTAGCTACCACTTTTACCTCACGTTATTTGCCTATCTTGAGGCGTCCTATCCGAAAGGGATTGACAACCCCTTTAACACGTCGGGTTGCAAGTATTTGTTATTTGTGTGCAGGTGTTATTTACGTGGTGTGAGGAGGTTCTCCTACTGGTTCGATAACCTTGGTCTCATCACTGAGGAAAATACCTACCATTACTATACTGCATCATCCCTTCCTCTTTGGGAAATACCGACATAGTTCTAGCAGACATCACATTCCACAACTTACGTCTAGTTTGGTGCTTGGGCCACAGTTTGATACGTCTCTGTCGTATCTAGTTTTCCTAACACTTTTGCTCTTGCTTTGGATTCTAATTTTTATGATTTGAATGAAACTAACCTAGACTAACGTGTTTTGAGCAGAACTACCATGGTGTTGTTTTTGTGAAGAAATAGAAGTTCTCGGAATGGAACAAAATGTTTTGGAGAATTTTTATAAAATAAAAGAAAAACATTGGAGCCAAGAACCACCGGAGGGGGGCCATGGGTGAGCTCAAACCACCAGGATGTGCTGCCCCTCTTCGCGCGCCCAGGTTGGTTATGCCCACCTGGTGGCCTCGTAGACCCTAATTCCTATTTTTGGAGAAAAACCCAAGGAGGGAGAATTACCGCGTTTCACGAGATGGAGCTGCCGCCGCCTCCTCTTCTTCATCGGGAGGCCAGATCTGGGGTCTGTTTGGGGCTCCAAAGAGGGGGTTCTTCGATCTTCGTCATTACCAACCCTTCTCCATCGCCAATACCATGATGCTCCCCACCGGGAGTGAGTAATTCCTTCATAGGCTCGCTCATTGGTGAGGAAGTTGGATGAGATTCATCATGTAATCGAGTTAGTTTTGTTAGGGCTTGATCCCTAGTATCCATGTTCTGAGATTGATGTTGCTATGACTTTGCCATGCTTAATGCTTGTCACTATGGGGCCGGGTGCCATGATTTCATATCTAAACCTTTTTTGTTTTCACCATTTAATCTATGTTCTAGATCCGATCTTGCAAGTTATATGCACCTGCTATGTGTTATGAACCGTAAACCCTGGGGTGACAGTATTCGGGATACATTCCGGTGATGACCGTAGTTTGAGGAGTTCATGTATTCACTATGTGTTAATGCTTTGTTCCGGTTCTGTATTAAAAGGAGGCCTTAATATCCCTTAGTTTCCTTATGGACCCCGCTACCACGGGAAGGTAGCACAAAAGATGGCATGCAAGTTCTTTCCATAAGCATGTATGAATATTTACGAAATACATGCCTACATTATATTTATGAATTGGAGCTAGTTTTGTATCACCCTAGGTTATGAATGTTATATGATGAATATCATCCAACGAATTCACCGATCCGATGCCTACGAGCTTTTCACATATTGCTCTTGCTAAGTTACTATTGTTATTGCTATGGTTGCACTTGTTACAAAACTATTGCTATCACTATTACTTTTACTACTGCTATCAAAACTATCATATTACTATGCTACTGATTACTTTGCTACAGATAATTAGTCTCCAGGTGTGGTTGAATTGACAACTTAGCTGCTAATACTTGCAAATATTCTTTGGCTCCCCTTGCGTCGAATCTATAAATTTGGGTTCAATACTCTACCCTCGAAAACTCTTGCGATCCCCTATACTTGTGGGTTATCAAGACCTTTTTCTACTGCCGTTCCCAGGGAGCATAGCTATATTTGTTGAGTTACTTGGTATTATCATCAAATTATCACTATGAAGAATCTAAATGATACCAAACAAAGATCGTTCCCTCGAGGATGAGGGGAGGTAAGGAACTGCCATCACACTGTGCACATGATTCACCTTCTGTTTTCAGTAGACTTGCAACACCACCACATGCTATTAATCCTGATATGTTGCAAGTTATTGATGATGCTACTTCTGCTATGAATGTTGCTCATGATGATGCTAGTACCTTGCTTGATGATGATGTGCCACTAAGTGAATTTCTTGATGAAAAAGTTGCTAGAGCTAAAGAGAATGAAATTGTTGAAACTGATGATATCACTAAACCTGGTGAAGTATTTGAAACCAGAAATCCTGAAACACTCGTTAGACCTAGCGCTCCTAGATATGAACTGCCTAAGGTACCTGAAGGTTATGTTATGGATGAGGAGACAGCTAGATACTTTCTTGCTTGCAATGATAGAGATGATCTAAAGAAATTACTATGCAAACTGAAAGAAAAATCTTTGAATGCTAGAATGAAATGTGATCCTCAGTTTGCTACCTCACCTATCGTTGTTACTGATAAGGATTGTGAATTCTCTATCAACCCAGGGTTAATTACTCTGGTTGATTCTAATCCTTTCCATGGTTATGAAACTGAAACTGTTGTGGCACATATTACTAACTTAAATGATATAACCATGCTTTTTGCTCATGATGAGAAAACTTGCTACTATTATATTCTTTTGTTATTTTTCGTTCTCATTAAAGGGTGATGCTAAGATATGGTACAACACTCTTGCTCATGGTTGTGTGCGTAGTCCCCAGGACATGATTTACTACTTTTCTAAAAAATATTTTCCTGCTCCTAAGAAACAAGTTGCCTTATAGGAAATATTTAACTTTGTGCAAATTGAAGAAGAGAGTCTCCCAGAAACTTGTGGGAGGCTTCTCCAATTGCTTAATGTTTTGCCTGATCATCCACTTAAGAAAAATTAAATTGATATCTTCTATAATGGACTAACCGATGCTTCTAGGGATTTCCTAAATAGTTGCGTTGGTTGTGTTTTCAGGGAAAAAACTGTTGAACAAGCTGAGGAATTTTTTAATAATAAATTGAAAAATTATGATGATTGCACTCTTCCTGAACCGCAACCTAAACCCACTCTGAAGAAGATGGCTGTCTTATATCTCAGTCCTGAAGATATGTAAGAAGCAAAGAAAAGTATGAAGGAAAAAGGTATTAAAGTGGAGGATGTTAAAAATTTACGTCCTATTGAAGAAATACATGGACTTGACATACCAGCACCAAAGGTGGTGGACGTAAACTCTTTAATTACATTTGATGAAAGTGACATCCCTTAGAATAAACATCCTGGTCAATGCCTTTATGAGTTTGACAACTACATTAGAAAACAAGATCACTTCAATGTCAATGTTATGAAACTACTAAAATATAATTCTGATATGATTGCTCGCTTGAGTGACTTGTTATTTAGAATCTCCAATGATATTAGAGGTGGAGGAAAAGATGCCTCTATGGTTCAAACTCAGTTAGAACAAGTTGCTAAATCTCAAAGAGAATTGCTTTATGAAATGAATAATAATATAAATGACTTTGCTGTTAGAGTAGCAACTAGAGGAGGTAAAATGACTCGGCAACCACTTTATACTGAGGGACACCCTAAAAGAATTGAACAAGATTCAGAAAGAATTAATAATGATGCATACCTCTAGTGAACCTGAAATAGAAATACCTCCTGAAGATAATAATGATGTTTCTATTTTTGATGCTGAAACTCAATCTGGTAATTAACATCCACCTAGTGATAATGAAAAAGATAACTATGATGTTCGAGAAGACACTCACCCAGACAATGATAAAGAACCCCACAACCTAAAAATAAAAGATACAATAAAGGAGACTTTGTTGCTAGAAAACATGGTAAAGAAAGAGAACCATGGTTTCAAAAACCCATGCCCTTTCTACCTAAATCAACTAAGAAAAAGGATGATGAAGAATTCGAACACTTTGCTGAAATGCTTAGGCCAGGGTTTTTGCTCACTCGCTTGACTGATATTTTAAAGATGGCCCCGTACACAAAAATACATGAAAGTCATCATCAATAATAAGAGGAAAATACCTGAAGCTGAAATCTCCTCCATGCTTGCTAGTTATTATTTTAAGGATGGAGTGCCTAAAAATCTTGGAGATTCAGGAATACCAACTATACCTTGCTCCAATCGAAACTATGTTAAAACTGCCTTGTGTGATTTGGGGGTTGGTGTTAGTGTTATGTCTTTCTCCTTATATAGTAGACTTGATTTGAATGAACTCACGCCTACTGAAATATCTTTGCAAATGGCTGACAAATCAACTGCCATACCTATCGGTATTTGTGAGGATGTGCCCATTGTTGTTGCAAATGTTACTATCTTAACTGACTTTGTTATACTTGAGATGCACGAGGACGACAACATGCCAATTATCCTTGGTAAGCCCTTCTTGAATACCGCAGGGGCTGTTATTGATTGCAATAAAAGGAAGATCATGTTTCATATCAATGGTAATGAGCATATGATGCACTTTCTGAAGAAACAATTCCAAATGAATGGTATTAATGTTATTGAAAATTCTCCGACACTGACTATTGGAAGTTTTCAACTACCACTACCTACTGCCGAAAAGAAATATGAAATGCTTATTGTTGGGGATATGCATATCCCAGATGAGGTAACTTAGTGTTTTACCAAAGTTCTTTGGTTTCATGCTAATCGGAGGTGGTTGTTTATAAGACTTGATCAACCTTATTAATGGATCATTTTTAGAGGTATGAAGTTGATAAATTTAGTAAGCACAACCTTTTGTCCCTACCTTTTGTTATCTATTTTCCTTAGTTAAATAAAATAAAATGCCATGTTTTGTCTGTTTTCTGATATATTTTTTTCCCATGCAATAAAAAATGACCCAAAAATAAAAGTTCTCGGAATACCCTGAAAATTTAATACGATTTGTTTCTTAATATTTCTGAACTTTTAGTGCAAATAACATCAGACGGGGGTGCACCAGGTGGGCACAACCCACCTGGGCGCGCTAGCAACTCCAAGCGCGCCCTGGTGGGTTGTGGTCCCCACATGGGCCCCCTCATGTATCTCTTTAGCCCATATCATCACCTACCTCCAGAAAAAAATCACCATTGTTTTGTCTCTCGTGTTCTTGCTCTCAAACTTGCGGATTTCGATCTCTTTGCTTGAAGCTCCATTTCCGAATCTATTTTGGGGGATTGCTACTTGGTATGTGACTCCTCAATTGCTCCAATTAGTTTTTTGCTTTAGTGGATCATATTTTGAATAATCGGCTACTCTTGGTACTGCTGTAGATGAGCTTGCATGTTGAATTCTTAGACCTCTAAGTGCTTTGGATGCTTAATATGGCCTCTATGCCTCCCTATGAGTAGTTTCTATCAATCTTGTGAAGTTATGTTGACAAAAAAATTGTGGACTAAATTTTTTCAGAATTTTGTTCGTAAGAATAAGATGGGTTTCTTTAGGAAGTTTGCCTCCAAGAAGAGCTCTAAGGGGTCATTGGGGAATCATTAGACAATGACCTCCATACTCGAAGAAGGGTGGAGGCACGGCCGTGCGAATGGCCGCATAACCCCATCATGGATGGACTCGGGATCCGTCAAGAGTTTGCACAATTTGCTGCTAATGTTGGGCTCACCGACTTCGTCGCAGATGAGAGCAGATACAGGATCATGCCTGAGGAAATTATTGCCTATTGGAACGCCCCGGTAGAGGCAGAGGAGGAGCCTCAAGAGTAGGACGCTCAGGTGCCCACTCCACAACACTTCAACGTGGGACCGGATGGCTACTACAATTGGTGATTTCCAAGCTAGGCCAAAAGCCTAAGCTTGGGGGAGTATGTATTTCCACCTACATTACATTCATGTTCACACATTTCATTCCAGTTGTCGGTGTTCACACATTTTCATTGTATTATCCAAGCTAGATTTATTTTCTTGCTTTCTCCTTGTGCGTTTGAAAAACTTTCTTGCTTCTTTTCGGTTTTTCTTTCTAGCCGAGTTAGTTGTAATATTAAAAAGAAAACCCAAAAATATTTCCTTGTTCTTCTTTTTACTTGTTGGGATCTCTCCCATATAAATAGTTTTTTCTCGTTTTCATTTTTCTTTGTTCTTTAGTTTGCTTTCTTCAAGAAAAACTAAAAGGTTCAAAAATATTTCAGTGTGTTATCTGAATTTCTTTTATTTTTATTGATTCATACCAAGGAGAAGACCACGATGAAAATGTTGAGTGGCTATCATATTCATTGATATTGATATAACAAAGAGCCATATTACCTTGTCTTTTCCTTTTTGAATAAAATTTTTGCAGATTCTATATTATTCCATGACACTCTTGCACTATGTTATACACCCAAAAAGGTTTGTAACATCTCAATTTTCAATTTGGATGTTATACATAGATCATTCATATGCATTCATATTTTATTGCATTTTGGATTTTTATTTGGTTGTGATCCAAGAAATCTTAAGCAACTCAAGGACCCAAGGAGAGAGTTGGAGGTTTCATATAAATTTCATTTTTGAATTTATTCAAATTTGAAAAGTGGATCAATTTGATTTCAACAAATTCTTTCCAATTATTTCAAAACAATAAAAATAAAGAGAGAAGATAAAAGTACTTCTTCAAAAATAGAGGAGAATTGTTGGAAAAGAAATTTGGAAGTTAAATTATTTTATTTGCAATTTTATTCAGTTGCAATTTTATAAAATTAGGGGAAAATGCATTTTTCAAAATCGCATAGTCCAGAAAAATGTTCACATTGTCCCAAATATTAGGAGGGGATGGTGAAAATTGTTTCTGGAATTTTTAGGAACTTTATTTTATTTTATTCTTTTTTTCCTTCGCGGCGCTGTTAAAAGAACGCGCGTGTGCCGACTGGCCCGGCGCAGCCGAGACCCAGCTTGCCAACCGCCTCGCCGCGCCTCGTGACCGTGTCAGACTCCAACAAGGAGTCTAGGTCGGAGCCCGCTTTCGCCCACCGCCTCCATTCCGTGGCGCCGCCGCCGCCGCTGCTGCTGCTACGAGCTGCCACCGCCGCCGCCGCCCGCTGCTGCTGCTGCTGCCGCCGCCACCGCCGCTACTTGCTGTTGGCCCGCCGTCGCCAAGCCGCCGCCGCAGGAGCCCATCACCTCGCCGGAGCCACCGCCTTGCCGCGCCATTGACCACTTCACCATTTGACTGAACCGGTATAAAAAACCATCCCGGTTCGCCGGTTTATTTCTTCGGTTTTTTTAGTTTCAGTTTAGTTAGGTTAGATCGTTTTTTATTTACTTTGTTAGTTAGCGGATGTTCACCCGTTTAGTTCTATTAACGAATGAGTTCATTAGTTAGTCTCTGTTAGCGGATGTTCGTCCGATAGATTTTTCTTTTTCTGTTTATTTTCGTCGAGGGACCTATCCGGGAATAGTTTTATCGTGATTTTGCCTTTGATCTTCAAACTAGCGTAATTTTAGCTCGTTTATCCAAATTAGATGAAACCAATGCCTAAATCTTTGTATCGATTCCCTCTAAACAGTAAACCAACTTGAACATGATTTTGACAATTTAAAATCATTGTTTAGTTCAGATTAGTAATCGATCTTGTTTCAGTTGCTTCTTGAGTTTTGTAGCTTCATTTGAGTTGATTCTTTTTGCAAATCGTAGCTAATCACATGTACCTATTGTTAAGATCTAATACACATAAAAATAATTTTGTTAGAAGTTTTTTTCTGTTTAGTTTAGTTATTTTCTTGTTTTGAGTTTTATTTGGATCTTTT
Source organism: Triticum aestivum (assembly GCF_018294505.1). Classification (NCBI taxonomy): domain Eukaryota; kingdom Viridiplantae; phylum Streptophyta; class Magnoliopsida; order Poales; family Poaceae; genus Triticum; species Triticum aestivum. The sequence goes on from NC_057795.1 coordinate 510,938,048, forward strand.
CTTGATATCTCTTTCGATCGTTTGCTTGATTGCTTATGTATACTATTTTTTGTCTATGCTAGATTTTCCAGAGTGCGAAGCTTGTCGTTACGAATCTCTAGAGTTTTCCGATCATCAGCAAGGCAAGTTACACTTTGATCATACTTTTTTATACCCAGTTTTTACTATGCATTAGTTTTGCTCCTCAAATATTTGCATGAGTAGGATTGGGGACATGTGGTTTCGTTGTAGTACTTGAGGTAGGAACCTAATACCTTTGATCACCCCGGGAATATACGTTATGCTCATTTATTGCTTAGCCATGCTTGTAGACCGGGATTGGATCGTGATACACATGGAAGTTGTGAGAGATTATTAATTTTGGATAACATTAAGGTGGCAACTTTAATACACATCTGGGTGGATTGGTTGGGGCACCTGGAGAAACCAGTGCTAGCCCATTTGGGAAATCCCGGACTACCCGTGTGATTTTTCCTTGGTTCGCCACCCATACTCAAAGGGATCATATGATATTTCAAGCCTAGAAACTTCCGTGTGCAGCCACAAGCCATTATGGGCTCCGGCATAGTTGAGTAACTTGTGTGAGCTCTTGAAAAGGTGGACTAGCAGATGTAGGAGAAAGTAGGTGTATCGATCTACCTAGAGTAGAGAGTTAATGCTTCAGAAAGACTATGTCTCGATCTTCCGATCATGGCTGCGGTCGAGTCTTGTGGGGAAAAGTGTGCAACCTGTGCAGAGTCTATAAACTAATCATGATTAGCCGTGTCCCCGGTTATGGACATCTTGAGTATCTAGAAGTGGATATTATTGTTGATCTCATCACTCTTTAATTAATGATGATATTTGTTTAATGGTGGGATTTGAGTTGGAGGAACCTTCTCAAATATTGGTTTAACTTTGTAGTAAATAAAATTTATTCCTTTGTTGTAGGAAAAAAAATTAGCTTTATGCAAAATATTAAACTTAGAGCCTCCACTAGCCAAATATGCATGTAGATATAGTTCTTGCATTCATTGCTCTACAGTGTAACTCTGCCAGCATATTCCTTGTGCTGACCTACGCGGATGCAATGTCTCATGTTGCAGACTTTACCGACGAAAAATAAGGTGCGATAGGTCGTTGTCATGCACTCAGCTATGCCGTTGGAGTTGATGGACTCATTTATTTTTGAAGCTTTCGTAGTTATTTAGTTTAGATGGCCTTCAGCCATTTTATTTGTGTAAGAGATACTCTTTATGAGGACCTTGATGTATTAAGCGTGTGATTGAACTCTGTTATAATTCCTTGAGTACTGTGTGTGTCAGCATACCGATTCAGGGATGACACTCAAGCACAAAGACTTCGATCCATTGGGATCGTGGTCGCTACAAGATGGTATCAGAGCACACGCTGACTATAAGAAGCGGCCACTAGGAAAAGCCACGTGATCCTCTTCTTTGCTCATTTCTAATTCTCCTCTATTTCTACTCCATAGATGGCAGACCCCAGGAACAAGTTCACTCAGCCGGATGATGACACCCCTTTCGTACGCCACTTGAAGGAAGTCATGAAGTACCTAAACATCGGACTACCAAGCTTCACTAGAACCTTCACTACAACTTTATCGGAAGAGGAGTGTTGGAGGATCAAAGTTCGTGTACTTGGGAGGACGTTTGCGCCAACAACGGAGCCCATTGAGTTTACCTTGGATGCACCTAGTTGGAACTTGGGAAAGAGCATGGCAGCCCAGATCACTTTTGGACGCATTTGTGAGGTGTACCACAAGGAGCTTGAAGACACCGTCTATCAGATATGTGGACACCAAGACGAGGAATTGGAGATGATTCGCACCAGGAAGGATGGATCAATTGCAGCATACATTCAGGAGATGGATCAGCACATTCATCGATACGAAAACCAGATGTGTGCTATCATGAAGAAGATCAAGAAGCTGATGAAGAGGAATATTGAGCTAGAAGAGGAACTCAAGTCAACACGCGACGGATATGAAGAAGAAATTGCGGTGCTACTGGAGAAGCATCAAGAACTGAAGAAGAAGCTAGTAATACCGATGATGAACCAGAAGCGAGAGCCTAAAGTGGAGATTCGTTCGGAGGACTACATCATCTTGGATGACACCGACATGGACAGTGATGCAAATTATGAAGTGATGACGAATACGTAGATGAAGCTGGAGCAGATATTATGGAGCTTCCACCGATCAAAATTTCTAGACGACCACCATGTTACCAATAGTATTCTTCCAAGTAGATAGTATAGATCGATGGGTAATCGTAGTTTAGATCGTTTGTGTGAACCTTGTTTGTTATTGAATGAAGTGAATTGATTGTGTTTGCCTCATATGCATATGGGTAGTGCAATCTCTCTTTAGACCTTATTCTATTCTGTTTTCTCACCCCCTCTAACCCATCAGATGCCTCCGAGACATGACACCGGATTCGTTTTCTCGCCGAAGCTCACCCAGTTGATCTAGTAGCAGAATGCCTTGATGCAGATGTTAGTCCAGAATCAGAGTCAGAACCAGAACCAAGGCAACAACGACAACCCACCACCACCATCCCCTGTTGAAAACCTAGCCCGTTTCCTTAGGTTGAATCCGCCGGTGTACTCTAGCAGCAGCGAGCCGATTGTTGCAGATGATTGGCTCCGCAAGATTGGAAGAGAGCTGACCACTGCCGAATGCATAGATGCGGACGAAGTGCGCTTTACCACACATCAGCTTGACGGACCCGCGGCATCTTGGTGGGAGAACTTCACCACCACTTACCCCATAGCTATAGTTACATGGGATCAGTTTCAGCAGGCCTTCCGCACCGCACATGTTTCAGCTGGAGCCATGCATTTGACGAAGCGTGAGTTTCACAACTTACGCCAAGGGAGTCGTACAGTGGGATATTATGTGGATGAGTTCAGCAAGTTAGCACGCTATGCCCCAGACAATGTGGCCACAAATGCCACGAAGCAGGAGGAGTTTTTTGAGGGACTTAATGATTGGCTAAGCATGCAATTGATGGTGGCAACTTTTAACAACTACCAGGAGCTGGTAGACGGGGCCCTCATGATAGAAGGCAAGCAACAACAGATTGATAATTGCAAGGGTAAGTATGGATAGGGGATTTACACTTCTGGAGCTCAGTAGAAGCCCCGCTATTCCCCGTACTCGGGAGGACATACTCATAACCGTGGAGGCCATAACCATGGAGGACATACGCACAATGGAGGAATTTGACACAACCACAGTTGCCCTAAGAATGGCAATGGGAATGGAGGAAGCAACAGTCAAAACCGTTCCAACCCCACGACACCCGCCAAGAATTATCTGAGTCACATTACTTGTTTCAAGTTCGGGAAGACCGAACATTACGCCACTGAATGTTCTGAAGCAAATAATGGAAATGGCAACGGAAGTTCTGGAAAGAAGCCCAACCCTTTCACTAGAGGTCAGGTGAACCACATTAGTGTGGAGGATATTGAGGAGCGGCCCCACGCAGTTGTCAGTAAGTTTTTCATTAATGCATTGATAGCACTTCTTCTTTTCGATACTGGTGCATCACACTCATTCAAATCAAGGGGATTTGTGGATAAGTTTAAGTTGTCAACAGTAGCCCTTAAGTCACCTATGTTAGTAAGTTCCCCGGGGGCGGAGTATATGGCCGGTAAACATACGTAGACATGTTTTCCCCATCGACCTCATTGTCCTGGAGTCACAAGGATTAGATGTGATCCTAGGCATGGATTGGTTATCCAAGTTTGAAGGAAACATCGATTGTGTCAGTAAATCAATTATTCTCACCACCCCGGAAGGAAATAGGATCAAGTATGTGTCTAGGCATGCGCCGAGGAGGACTTAGGTGAATTCCCTATCGGGAGTTGTTCAGGAGGAAGTACCAGTGGTGAAGGATTACCCCGATGTATTTTCGGGGTAGTTACCAGGCATGCCACCAGATCGAGATATTGAGTTTTTGATTGAGCTATTGCTAGGCACCGGACCAATATCCAAGAGACTGTATCGGATGCCCCCAAATGATCTGGAAGAAATTAAGAAGCAAATTAAGGAGTTACCGGAGAAAGGTTATATTCGACCAAGTTCATCGCCTTGGGGAGCCCCAATGCTTCTAGTGGAGAAGAACGATGGATCCTTAAGGATAGTTGTTGATTATCGTGCGTTGAATGAGGTGATGATCAAGAACAAATACCCTCTACCGATGATCAATGATTTGTTTGAACAGTTGTAGGGAGCTAAGGTTTTCTCCAAGATCGATCTTCGGTCAGCTTATCACCAGCTGAAGATCCGAGAGCAGGATATACCTAAGACAATTTTTACTACGAGGTATGGGCTATATGAGTATACAGCTATGTCATTTGGTTTGACTAATGCCCCTGCCTATTTCATGAGTATAATGAACAAGGTGTTCATGGAGTTCTTGTATAAATTCGTTGTGGTTTTCATTGATGACATATTCGTCTACTCGAAGAATGAAGAAGAGCATAAGGAGCATTTGTGCTTGGTTCTTGAGAAGCTCAGGGAACATCAGTTGTATGCCAAGTTCAGCAAATGTGAGTTTTGGTTGAAGGAAGTTGGATTTCTTGGACATGTTATATCAGGAGAAGGAATAGCAGTAGACCCTACCAAGGTTGCATCTGCCATTGAGTGGTTGGCACCCACCTCAGTTGGAGAGATCAGAAGTTTTCTTGGAGTCACAGGTTATTATCGGAGATTTATTGAGAATTTTTCCAAGATAGCGAAGCCAATGACGGAGTTATTGAAGAAGGACACTAAGTTTAAATGGATTGAGGATTGTGAGGCCAGTTTTCAGGAGTTGAAGAAACGTTTGGTTACAACCCCAATGCTGATTCTTCCAGACATACGCAAGGATTTCCAAGTTTATTGCAACACTTCACGTCAGGGACTTGGAGGTGTGCTTATGTAGTACGGAAGAGTTGTTTCATATGCCTCACGACAACTTTGACCTCATGAGTTGAATTATGCTACTCATGATTTGGAGTTAGGAGCCGTAGTGCATGCTCTCAAGACATGGAGACACTTTCTCATCGGTAACCGTTGTGATGTTTACACGGATCATAAGAGTTTGAAGTACATCTTCACGCAAAAGGAGTTGAACCTCATGTAAAGGACATGGTTGGAGCTCATAAAGGGTTATGATATGAGATTGCATTATCATCCAAGAAAGGCCAATGTCGTAGCAGATGCGTTGAGCCGCAAGAGTTATGTTAACACGCTCATAACCGGAGGATTACCTCAGGAGTTAACAGACGACCTTCAAGAACTACGCTTGGAGGTAGTTCCGAGAGGTTATGTTGTAGCTTTGGAAATTCAGTCCACTTTACTGGGAAAGATCAGAGAAGCCTAGAAGACGGACAAGGAGATTGCATATATAAAGGAAAGCATGAGTAAAGAGAACACTAAAGGTTTTCGTGAGGATGAGCACGGAACTTTATGGTTTGAGGATCGTATCTATGTGCCTAATGACCCTGAGATCAGGAAGTTGATTCTTCAGGAGGCTCATGATTCGCCTTATTTGATTCACCCAGGCAACACCAAGATGTATCTGGATTTGAAGGAGAGTTTCTGGTGGACAGGAATGAAGAAGGATATTGCAGAATATGTAGCAGTATGCAATGTATGTCAGAGAGTTAAGCCAGAGCATCAGAAACTAGTGGGGTTACTTTAGCCTTTGCCGATACCCAAGTGGAAGTGGGATAAACTTGGCATGGATGTTATCACTGGATTACCCAGGACCCGTAGAGGCTATGACTCTAACTGGGTTGTAGTCGATCGCTTGACGAAAGTAGCCCATTTCATCCCTGTGAAGACAACTTACATGAGTGCTAAGTTGGCGAAGATATACATGACCCGGATCATGTGTCTACATGGAGTTCTGCGAACCATCGTATTAGATAGAGGAACACAGTTTACTTCATAGTTTTGGAGTCAGTTGCATGAAACTTTGGGTACTAGGCTAGAGTTCAGTACAGCCTTTCATCCACAGACAGATGGACTGACCGAGAGAGTCAATCAAATTGTGGAGGACATGTTGAGAGCTTATGCGCTAGATTATGGATCGACTTGGGATGATAATTTACCCTATGCAGAGTTCTCCTATAACAACAATTATCAAGACAATTTGAAGATGGCCCCTTTCGAAGCCTTGTACGGAAGGAGGTGCAGGACACCATTATCATAGGATGAAGTTGGAGATAGACAGTTGTTCGGACTAGACTTAATCAGAGATTCTGAGGAGAAGGTTAAGTTGATTTGAGACAGACTCAAGATAGCCCAGTCATGGCAGAAGAGTTATGCAGATACCAAATGCAAGGAGGTAGCCTACAAAGTCGGAGACCACTTCGAGGAGTTAAGCGTTTTGGAGTCAAAGGGAAGCTAGCACCACGATTTGTAGGACCATACAGAGTTTTGGAACTCATTGGAGAAGTTGCTTACAAGTCGGAATTGCCCGACGGATTGTTAGGAGTTCATGATGTGTTTCACGCTTCCCAGTTGAAGAAGTGCCACACAGAGATGGCCGACATTCCTCTGAGAGATACAGTGCCACTGGAAGCAATTCATTTGGATAGTGATCTAACCTATGAAGAGAAGCTAGTCAAGATTCTCGAGTTTTCCAAACGACTTACTCGCAACAAAGTCATCAAGTTCTGCAAAGTTCAGTGGAGCCACCATACCAAGGAGGAAGCCGCCTGGGAGCGAGAAGAAGACCTCCGCAAGGACCACCCACACCTTTTGCTTACCAACCCGAATCTCGAGGGCGAGATTCATCTTAAGAGGGGTAGGTTTGTAACATCCCAATTTTCAACTTGGATGTTATACATAGATCATTCATATGCATTCATATTTTATTGTATTTTGGATTTTTATTTGGTTGTGATCCAAGAAATCTTAAGCAACTCAAGGACCCAAGGAGAGAGTTGGAGGTTTCATATAAATTTCATTTTTGAATTTATTCAAATTTGAAAAGTGGATCAATTTGATTTTAAAAAAATGCTTTCCAATTATTTCATAACAATAAAAATAAAGAGAGAAGATAAAAGCACTTCTTCAAAAACAGAGGAGAAATGTTGGAAAAGAAATTTGGAAGTCAAATTATTTTATTTGATTTTTATATGCAATTTTATTCAGTTGCAATTTTATTAAATTATGGAAAAAGATTCATTTTAAAATTTGCATTTAGTCTAGAAAAATGTTCACATTGTCCCAAATATTAGGAGGGATGGTGAAAATTGTTTCTGGAATTTTTAGGAATTTTATTTTATTTTATTCTTTTTTCCTTCTATTTAAAAAAATGTGTGTGTGCCGACTCGGCCGGCCCAACCGAAGCCAGGCCGAGGCCCAGCTTGCCAACCGCCTCGCCGCGCCTCGTGACTGCGCTGGACTCTCGCAAGGAGTCCGGGGCGAAGCCGCCGACCGCCCTCTCGCGCAAGTCGAGACCCCCCCTGAGCTTTTTATAAGACGTGCCCTGCCGCCCCTCTCCTCTCAACCCGCGTCGCCGCCCGCTTTCACCCACCATCGTCGTTCCGCGCCGCAGCCACCGTCGTTGCTACTGCTGCGGGCTCTCGCCGTAGTCGCTGCTGCCCCGCCGTCGCCAAGCCGCCGCAGCCGGAGCCCATCACTTCACCGAAACCGCCGCCTTATCCCGCCGTTGACCGCTTTGCCGTTTGACCGAACCGGTATAAAAACCGTCCTAGTTTGCCGGTTTATTTCTTCATTTTTTTAGTTTCGGTTTAGTTAGGTTAGATCCGTTTTTTTATTTAGTTCGTTAGTTAGCGGACGTTCACCCTTTTAGTTCTGTTAATGAACGAGTTCGTTCGTTAGTCTCTGTTAGCGGACGTTCGTCCGATAGATTTTTCTTTTTCTGTTTATTTTCATTCAGGGACCTATCCACGAATAGTTTTATCGCGATTTAGCCCCTGATCTTCAAACTAGCGTAACTTTTAGCTCGTTTATCCAAATTAGATGAAACCAACACCTAAATACTCGTATCGATTACATCTATCCAGTAAACCAACTTGGAAATGATTTTGACAATTTAAAATCTAAGTTTAGTTCAGATTCGTATTCAATCTTGTTTCGTTTTCTTCTTGAGTTTCGTAGCTCCGTTTGAGTTGATTCTTTTTGTGAATCGTAGCTAAACACATGTACCTACTATTAAGAGCTAATCCACATAAAAAATAATGCTGTTAGAACTTGTTTTGTGTTTAGTTTAGTTATTTGCTTGTTTTGAGCTTTATTTGGATCTTTTCTCGATTTCTCTTTGCATCGTTTGCTTCAGTGCTTATGTATGCTATTGTTTGTCTACGCTTGATTTTCTGGAGTGTGAAGCTTTTTACTATGAATCTCTAGAGTTTTCTGATCGTTAGCAAGGCAAGTTACACTTTGATCACACTTTTCTATACCCAGTTTTTACTATGAATTAGTTTTGCCCCTCAAATATTTGCATGAGTGGGACTGGGAACATGTGGTTTGGTTGTAGTACTTAAGGTAGGAACCTAATACCTTTGATCACCCCGGGAATATACGTTATGCTCATTTATTGCTAAGCCATGCTCGTAGACGGGGATTGGATCGTGATACACATGGAAATTGTGAGAGATTATTAATTTTGGATAACATTAAGGTGGCAACTTTAATACACATCTGGGTGGATTGGTTAGGGCACCTGGAGAAACCAGTGATAGCCCATTTGGGAAATCCTAGAGTAACTATGTGAATTTTCCTCGGTTCGCCACCCAGGCTCAAAGGGATCATATGATATTTCATGCCTAGAAACTTCCGTGTGCAGCCACAAGCCATTATGGCTCTGGCATCGTTGTGTAAGTTGTGTGAGCTCTTGAAGAGGTGGACTAGCAGATGTAGGGGAAAGTAGGTGTACCGGTCTACCCAGAATAGAGAGTTAATGCTTCAAAAAGACTATGTCTCGATCTTCCGATCATGGATGCGGTCGAGTCTTGTGGGGAAAAGTGTGCAACCTCTGCAGAGTGTATAAACTAATCATGCTTAGCCGTGTCCCCAGTTATGGACATCTTGAGTATCTAGAAGTGGATATTATTGTTGATCTCATCACTCTTTAATTAATGAATTGGGTTTAATGATGATATTTTTGTAATGGTGTGATTTGAGTTGGAGGAACCTTCTCAAATATATGTTTAACTTTGTAGTAAATAAAATTTATTCCTTTGTTTTAGGGAAAATTTAGCTTTATGCAAAATATTAAACTTAGAGCCTCCACTAGCCAAATATGCATGTATATATAGTTGTTGCATTCATTGCTCTATAGTGTAACTCTGCCAGCATATTCCATGTGCTGACCTACGCGGTTGCAACGTCTCATGTTGCAGACTTTACCGACGAAGAATAAGGTGCAACCGGTAGTTGTCATGCACTCAGCTATGCCGTTGGAGTTGATGGACTCATTTATCTTCGAAGCTTCCGCAGTTATTTAGTTTAGATGGCCTTCAGCCATTTTATTTGTGTAATACATACTCTTTATGAGGACCTCGATGTAATAAGTGTGTGATTGAACTCTATTATAATTCCTCGAGTACTATGTGTGTCAACATACCGATCCAGGGATGACACTTAAGCACAGAGACTTCAGTCCATTGGGATGGTGGTCGCTACATACTTTTATCGCTTGGGAATCGCCACTAATGAGTTTACCATGGAAGATATTGATAACTTTTGGTCATGATGTGAATGGGAATGGTGCATTTCCCAAAATTTCATTTATCTCTGATTTAAAGCTTTGAGCTGTGGCACCTCTGCAAATCCCTGCTTCCCTCTGTGAAGGGATTATCTATTTAATTTTATGTTGAGTCATCACCTTCTCAAATAAGCGCCAGATCTGAGAGCACTATTGTCATCCTCATGCATTGTGTATAGTTAATGTTGAATGCATCATGACTGGATCTTTTCTACCATGAATAACAATGTTTAGTCGCTGCTTGATCTTTGGAGGTGATTTGCATTTATGTTTTGCGGTCTCAGAAAGGGCTAGCAAGATACCACTGTTTTCATATTATATCATGGTTGTTTCGACAAAGTGTTTTTATTTGAGATATCTTATTATTGCTCGCTAGTTGATTATGCCATTGATGTGAGTTAATATAATTTTCAAGAGTTATTGTTGACATGGTTAGTCATAATCTTTGCTGAAAACCTGGGTGCTATTTAACTTTATTTATGTAAAGAAGAACAAAATAGTTGATAAAAGTTTTTCTTTTTCACTTTCAGTTTATCAACTAAATTTCTTGAGGACAAGCAAAGGTTTAAGCTTGGGGGAGTTGATATGTCTCCATCATATCTACTTTTCCTAACACTTTTGCTCTTGTTTTGGACTCTAATTTGCACGATTTGAATGAAACTAACCCGGACTGACGTTGTTTTTAGCAGATCTACCATGGTGTTTGTCGACATTCTGGATACTGGGGTACCCAGACTTGCCTCCCTGCGGCCCACCACGCGGCTCCATCAGCGGCCTGGTACGGCCCAACTTCAGCATCAACAACTCAAGACCCTCGCGAGGGGCCAAGCCTCGCGAGGTAGACGATGCCAAGACCCCTAAGGGATCAGCCTCCTTAGGCTGTCTCCCGAGGGGCGGAGATTTCTATGCAAGGTGCACCTCACGAGGCTCAGCTAACGTGAGCCATGACGACCAAGTCCAGGCGGGCACTAGTTTCCCCTTTGGTGCAAAGGAGGCAAGCGATAGGTGTGGGGTCCCAAGGAATCAGCCAAAGGTTTCCATTCTGGTGCAATGAGACCAAGATTGCCAGGACAGCGAGACGGAGGTCATCACCGAGCCCACCGCAGCGTCATGACCAGAGGCTTTTCACAGGCGAAGACCACTTTAGTCAGTATAGGATGTACTACTTGTCCCCCATTTAAAACTGGCCGTTGTGGGATCCCTTCCCGCCAACATTTGGGAAGAGGACCAGGGCCACTATAAATAGGATTTAGCCACCACCACGGATGAGAGATGAGATCCCTTCTCACCCAACCACCTCATAAGCTCTCTTGAGCTCAAGAACACCTCACCTCCTAAGGCCAGTTCATCCACTGTACTGGTTAATTGATACGTCTCCCACGTATTCATAATTTATGAAGCATTCATGCTATTATATTATCTGTTTTGGATGTTTATGGGCTTTACTAAGCACTTTTATATTATTTTTGGGACTAACCTATTAACTGGAGGCCCAGCCCATATTGTTGTTTTCTTGCCTATTTCAGTGTTTCGAAGAAAAGGAATATCAAACGGAGTCCAAACGGAATGAAACCTTCGGGAAAATTATTTTTGGAACGGAAGTAATCCAGGGGACTTGGAGTGCATGTAAGGGAAGCTTCGAGGTGTCCATGAGGAAGGGGGGCGCCCCCCCTCTAGGCGTGCCCCCCACCCTCATGGGCCCCTCGAGGCTCCCCTGACCGACTTCTTTCACCTATATATCCCCATATACCCTAAAAACACCAGGGAGCAGAATAGATCGGGAGTTCTGCCGTTGCAAGCCTCTGTAACCACCAAAATCCAATCGGGACCCTGTTCCGGCACCCTGCCGGAGGGGGGATCCCTCACCGGTGGCCATCTTCAGCATCCCGGCGATCTCCATGACGAGGAGGGAGTAGTTCACCCTCGGGGCTGAGGGTATGTACTAGTAGCTATGTGTTTGATCCCTCTCTCTCTCTCGTGTTCTTGATTTGGCACGATCTTGATGTATCAAGAGCTTTGCTATTATAGTTGGATCTTATGATGTTTCTCCCCCTCTACTCTCTTGTAATGGATTGAGTTTTCCCTTTGAAGTTGTCTTATCTGATTGAGTCTTTAAGGATTTGAGAACACTTGATGTATGTCTTGCCGTGCTTATCTGTGGTGGTAGTGGGATATTCACGTGATCTACTTGATGTATGTTTTGGTGATCAACTTGCGGGTTCAGTGACCTTGTGAACTTATGCATAGGGGTTGGCACACGTTTTCGTCTTGACTCTCCAGTATAAACTTTGGAGCACTCTTTGAAGTACTTTGTGTTGGTTGAATAGATGAATATTAGATTGTGTAATGCATATCATATAATCATGCCCATGGATACTTGAGGTGACCCTGGAGTATCTAGGTGACATTAGGGTTTTGGTTGATTTGTGTCTTCAGGTGTTATTCTAGTTTGAACTCTATGATAGATCGAACGGAAATAATAGCTTCATGTTATTTTACTACGGACTCTTGAATAGATAGATCAAAAATGATAACTTCGAGGTGGTTTCGTACCCTACCATAATCTCTTCGTTTGTTCTCTGCTATTAGTGGCTTTGGAGTGACTCTTTGTTGCATGTTGAGGGATTGTTATATGATCCACTTATGTTATTATTGTTGAGAGAACTTGCACTAGTGAAAGTATGAACCCTAGGCTTTGTTTCCTAGCATTGCAATACCGTTTACGCTCACTTTTATCACTTGTTACCTTGCTGTTTTTATAATTTCAGATTACATAAACCTTTATCTACCATCCATATTGCACTTGTATCACCATCTCTTCGCCGAACTAGTGCACCTATACAATTTACCATTGTATTGGGTGTGTTGGGGACACAAGAGACTTTTTGTTATTTGGTTGCAGGGTTGTTTGAGAGAGACCATCTTCATCCTACGCCTCCCACGGATTGATAAACCTTAGGTCATCCACTTGAGGGAAATTTGCTACTGTCCTACAAACCTCTGCACTTGGAGGCCCAGCAACGTCTACAAGAAGAAGGTTGCATAGTAGACATCAAGCTCTTTTCTAGCGCCGTTGCCGGAGAGGTGAGTGCTTGAAGGTTTATCTTTAGGTCTTGCAATCAAGTCTTTTAGTTTCTTGTTTTATCACTAGTTTAGTCTATAAAAGAAAACTACAAAAAAATGGAATAGAGTTTGGCTCATACGCTTCATCTTTTTAATATCTTTCATGAGAATGATGGTAAGGAAAATTGTGCTCAAGTGCTAGAATAAGAAATCTATAAAATGTTTGGCACTAAATCTTTGAATGAGGAGCATGATTGCAATGTTGTTAGTATGAATTCTTTGAATACCCGTGATGCTAATGTTGCAAAGCCACAAGCTTGGGGATGTTATGTTTGATGAAGATTATATGTTTAGTCCCCCAAGTTTTGATGACCAAATTTATTATGATCAAAGCATGCCTCCTATTTATCATGATTATATTGATGAAAGTGGATTTGGAGAGGTCATGACTTTACTTAGTGATGAATCCACTATTTCGGAAGAGGTTCCAATTGATTATGAGAACAAAGTTGCTATCTATGATGATTATTGTGATGACTTATATGCTATTAACAATAATTATAACCATGAAACTTGTCATCATGATTTTAGTTTTCAATTGGATTATGCCTCACATAATAGTTAATTTGTTGAGTTTGCTCCCACTACTATTGATGAGAATAAAGTTGCTTATGTGGAGAGTAGTAAAATTTCTATGCTTGTAGATCATGAAAAGAATAATTTATGTGCTGGTTATATTGTTTAATTCATTCATGATTCTACTGAAAATTATTATGAGGGAGGAACACATGCTTGTAGGAATTGCAATAATATCAAGTTTCCTCTCTATGTGCTTAAACTTTTAAAGTTATGCTTGTTTTGCCTTCCAATGCTAGTTGATTATTGTTCCCATAAGTTGTTTGCTCACAAAATCACTATGCATAGGAAGTGGGTTAGACTTAAATATGATAGTCATATTCTTCATGATGCTCTCTTTATGTTTCAATTCTCATCTTTCATGTGGGCATCATTGAAATTATCATGCATAGCTGGGGCATTAAACGATAGCGCTTGTTGGGAGGCAACCCAATTTTATTTTCATTCTTTGATTCTTTTTCTCCTGTTTATTAATAAATAATTCATATAGCCTATTGATAGATGTGGTTTTATGTTTTAGTTAGTGTTTGTGCCAAGTATAGCCTTTGGGAAGACTTGGGTGAAGTCTATATGATCATGCTGTAAAAAACAGAAACTTTGCGCTCACGAGATTAGCTACCAGTTTTTACTGGAGAGTGTTTTAAGGTTGATTCTTTTTGAAGATGATTAATAGACAAATTACTCACTTACACCAATTTATTTCAGAATTGTTGGAGTTACATAAGTATTCGAATGATATAAATTACTACAGACTGTTCTGTTTTTTACAGATTCTGTTTTCTATGTGTTGTTTGGTTATTTTGATGAATCTATGAGTAGTATCGGATGGTATGAACCATAGAGAAGTTGGAATACAGTAGGTTTAACACCAATATAAATAAAGAATAAGTTCATTACAGTACCTTAAAATGGTGGTTTGTTTTCTTGTACTAATGGAGCTCATGAGATTTTCTGTTGAGTTTTGTGTGGTTGAAGTTTTCAAGTTTTGGGTAAAGACTCGATGGATTAGGGAATAAGGAGTGGAAACAGCCTAACATTGGGGATTCCCAAGTCACCCAAAGGTAATATTCAAGTACAACCAAGAGTCTAAGCTTGGGGATGCCCCGGATGGCATCCCCTCTTTCGTCTTTGTTCATCGGTAACTTTACTTGGAGCTATATTTTTATTCACCACATGATATGTGTTTTGCTTGGAGCATCATTTTATTTTGTGAGTATTTGCTTGATGTTATTTATAATAATGTTTTGCATCTATATTTTCAATAAAAATGTCAAGGATAGCCTTTACCATGCTTATTTTGCAAGTATACATGTTACTGTTTCAAAACAGAAAGTTTACCGTTGTTGCAAAAATTCCCTAGAAAATTCAGAGAGTGCTATAATGGTGAATCTTTTTGCATAATGATATCTGTTAAATCGTCTACAGCGTAATATGTTTCTTATAATTTTTGGAGTTATGTAAGTATGATGAATCTCGCATTCTTTACAGACTATGCTATTTTGGTAGATTGTTGTTATGTTTGCATTGTTTGCGTATGTTTGCTTGTTTAATGATTCTATTTGAGGATAGGAGTGTTAAATATGCAGAGACATTTAGTATGCAATGTTGAACAATAATGTTAGTAATTTGTTACAGTAGAAAATGATAAGGTTTTTGCATTGTTTTATACTAACTTATCTCACGAGTTCTTGTTGAGTTTTGTGTGGATGAAGTTTTTGAGATTTAGGAAAACCGTGATATGAGAGGAATTAAGGAGATACAAAAGATCAAGCTTGGGGATGCCCAAGGCACCCCAAGATAATATTTTAAGAAGTCTCAAGCATCCAATCTTGGGGATGCCCCGGTAGGCATCCCACCTCTCTTGTTCAACAATTATCGGTCAGTGTCGGTTGAACCTAAGTTTTTGCTTCTTCACATGAGTTGTGCTATCCTTGCAATGCCATTTTATTTGTTTTGCTTGTTGTTTGAATAAAATATCAAGATCTGAAATTATTAAATGAGAGAGAGTCCTCACATAGCTAAAAAACTATTTGACTACTCATTGATCTTCACTTATATCTTTTTGGAGTAGTTTGTCATTTACTCTTGTGCTTCACTTATATCCTATGAGTAAATGGCTGAATGATTTGAATATAATAAATCTGAAATTATATATGTAATTGAACAATCCATGAAAGAATATTGAAGGAATAGAGATTTCACATATAAATATACTATCTTAGACATCTTCTATGATTGTGAGCCCCATTAATTATTTTCAAACCTGAGCAAATTAGTTGAAATTGGACAAGGAATACAACATAATGAGTTATGCTTGGGTATATTTGTATAGAAGTTATATTGTTATACATCCTCCAACATGTGGTTCTTGCTATTTAGAATCCTTTGCTAGCCTAAATATCTGTACTAAAGCGGGAATACTGCTTGTGCATCCAAATCCCTTGAACCAAGTTTCTTCCATGAGTGTCCACCATATCTACCTATTTGCGGTATTTACCTGCCGTTCCAAGTAAATTTGCATGTGCCAAACTCTAAACCTTCAAATAATAATATGTTTTGTATGCCCGAATCGCTCATGTAGCGACTAAGGGCCGTCAGTATCTTCCATGCTAGGTGGGTTATTCTCACGATGAGTGGACTCCGCTCATCATTCATGAGAAAAATGGCTGGTAACTGGGATGCCCAGTCCCATGATCAAAAGATCAAAATAAAATCAAAACAATTGCAAACAAAAACTCCCCCAGGATTGATGTTAGTTGGAGGCACCCGTTGTTTCGGGCAAGCCATGGATTGATGATTGTTGGTGGAGGGGGAGTAAAAACTTTACCATTCTGTTTGGGAACCGCCTATAATGTATGTAGTATGGAAGATATTGGGAACTCTTGGTTGTTATGTTGACAATGAAAGCATACCTCTCAAAATTATTTATCTCTATTTCAAAATCGAGCTCTGGCACCTCTGCAAATCCCTGCTTCCCTCTACGAAGGGCCTATCTTTTTCTTTTATATGCAAGAGTCAGTAGTATTCCTTCTCATTCCAACCAACTCTTTAGTTGGCAAGCATCATGTGATGGGGAAAGATCTAAGCATATATGGCCATTCAAATATATTTGATCGTGAATTATTATTGTTGACAATTATCTATGTGATAAGTAAGTTGGGAGGCGAAACAATAAGCCCCTATCTTTCTCTGTGTTCGATGGATGATATTTGTTCTAAAAATATGCTTTGAGTGGTAGCAAACATGGAAGACTATATGATAGTTGAGTATGTGGGATTTGCTAAATCAAAGCTCTGACATAGACCCTTCCTGAAAATAAGATGAATTGCAATTGTTTGACGACAGAGAATGAAGTTTATGGTCTATGCTTTAATGTTTGAATAGCTTGTTACTTGATCATGAGAAGCTTTATGAGATGAGCTACTGTTATGACATATAATGATGCTAGAAAAGGTGACTGAAATTATCATTGATCAAACTTGTGCACCTACTAGCATTCACACTTCATAAATTCTTTCTTTTATCATTTACCTACTCGAGGACGAGCAGGAATTAAGCTTGGGGATGTTGATACGTCTCTAACGTATTTATAATTTATGAAGCATTCATGCTATTATATTATCTGTTTTGCATGTTTATGGGCTTTACTAAGCACTTTTATATTATTTTTGGGACTAACCTATTAACCGGAGGCCCATCCCATTTTGTTGTTTTCTTGCCTATTTCAATGTTTCGAAGAAAAGGAATATCAAACGGAGTCCAAACGGAATGAAACCTTCGGGAAAGTTATTTTTGGAACGGAAGCAATCTAGGGGACTTGGAGTGCACGTAAGGGAAGCTTCGAGGTGGCCACGAGGCAGGGGGCGCCCCCCCTTGGGCGCGCCCCCACCCTCATGGGCCCCTCGAGGCTCCCCTGGACGACTTCTTTCGCCTATATATCCCCATATACCCTAAAAACACTAGGGAGCAGAATAGATCGGGAGTTCCGCCGCTGCAAGCCTCCTTAGCTACGAAAAACCAATCGGGGCCCTTTTCCGGCACCCTGCCGGAGGGGGGATCCCTCACCGGTGGCCATCTTCATCATCCCGGCCATCTTCATCATCCCGGGGCTGAGGGTATGTACTAGTATCTATGTGTTTGATCTCTCTCTCTCTCTCTCTCTCTCTCTCATGTTCTTGATTTGGCACGATCTTGATGTATCGCGAGCTTTGCCATTATAGTTGGATCTTATGATGTTTCTCCCCCTCTACTCTCTTGTAATGGATTGAGTTTTCCCTTTGAAGTTATATTATCGAATTGAGTCTTTAAGGATTTGAGAACACTTGATGTATGTCTTGTCGTGCTTATCTGTGGTGACAATGGGATATTCACGTGATCTACTTGGTGTATGTTTTGGTGATCAACTTGCGGGTTCAGTGACCTTATGAACTTATGGATAGGGGTTGGCACACGTTTTCATCTTGACTCTCCGGTAGAAACTTTGGGGCACTCTTTGAAGTACTTTGTGTTGGTTGAATAGATGAATCTAAGATTGTGTGATGCATATCATATAATGATGCCCACGGATACTTGAGGTGACAATGGAGTATCTAGGTGACATTAGGGTTTTGGTTGATTTGTGTCATAAATTGTTATTCTAGTATGAACTCTATGATAGATCAAACGGAAAGAATAGCTTCATGTTATTTTACTACAGACTCTTGAGTAGATAGATCAAAAAGGATAACTTGGAGGTGGTTTCGTACCCTACCATAATCTTTTCGTTTGTTCTCCGCTATTAGTGGATTTGGAGTGACTCTTTGTTGCATGTTGAGGGATTGTTATATGATCCAGTTATGTTATTATTGTTGAGAAAACTTGCACTAGTGAAAGTATGAACCCTAGGCCTTGTTTCCTAGCATTGCAATACCGTTTATGCTCACTTTTATCACTTGTTACCTTGCTGTTTTTATAATTTCATATTGCAAAAACCTTTATCTACCATCCATATTGCACTTGTATCACCATCTCTTCGCCGAACTAGTGCACCTATACAATTTACCATTGTATTGGGTGTGTTGGGGACACAAGAGACTTTTTGTTATTTGGTTGCAGGGTTGTTTGAGAGAGACCATCTTCATCCTACGCCTCCCACGGATTGATAAACCTTAGGTCATCCACTTGAGGGAAATTTGCTACTGTCCTACAAACCTCTGCACTTGGAGGCCCAACAACGTCTACAAGAAGAAGTTTGCGTAGTATACATCATTCATCCTCAGCCCTTCGAGGCAATCCACCAAAACGCTGGAGTAGGGTATTACACCTCAAGGTGGCCCGAACCAGGATAAAATGTTGTGTCTCTTTGTCCCTTTGAGCTCGACGTGCTAAGCTTAGGAGGATCGCGACTAGGCAGGCTGGGTAGGTTGAGATCTCTGCATGCACCCTAGAGTTCGAACCTATCAAGGGTTTGCAGAACCTGAAATCCGATAGTGTTGTTTTTGTGTAGAAATAAAAGCTCTCGGAATGGAACGAAATGTTTTGGAGAATTTTTATATAATAAAAGAAAAATAAAGGAGCCAAGACCCACCAGAGGGGGGCCCTGGGTGAGCATGACCCACCAGGGCGCCCCCCTCCCACTTGGTGGCCCCATAGACCCTGATTCCAACTCTATAAAATCCTATTATTGGAGAAAAAAATCAGGGAGGAAGAATTATCATGTTTCACGAGATGGAGCCACCGCCTCTTCCTGTCCTTCATTAGGAGGCCAGATCTGGAGTTCGTTTGGGGCTCCGGAGAGGGGCATCTTCGATCTTCGTCATCACCAACCCTTCTTCGTCGCCAATTCCATGATGCTCCCCACTAGGAGTGAATAATTCCTTCTTAGGCTCGCTGGTCGGTGAGGGAGTTGGATGAGATTCGTCATGTAATCGAGTTAGTTTGATTAGTGCTTGATCCCTAGTATCCATTCTGAGATTGATGTTGCTACGACTTTGCCATGCTTAATACTTGTCACTTTGGGCCCGGGTGCCATGATTTTAGATCTGAACCATTTATGTTTTCACCATTATATCTATGTTCTAGATCCAACCTTGCAAGTTATATGCACATGCTATGTCTTTATGATCCGTAAACCCCGGAGTGACAGTATTCGGGATACTTTTCGGTGATGACCGTAGTTTGAGGAGTTCATGTATTCACTCTGTGATAATGCTTTGTTCCAGTTCTCTATCAAAAGGAGAACTTAATATCCCTTAGTTTCCTTATGGACCCCGCTACCACGGGAGGGTAGGACAAAAGATATCATGCAAGTTCTTTCCATAAGCACATATGACTATTTACGGAATACATGCCTACATTATTTATAAATTGGAGCTAGTTTTCTATCGCCCTAGGTTGGGACTGTTATATGATGAATATCATCAAAAGAATTCACTGATCCAATGCCTACGAGCTTTTCACATATTGCTCTTGCTAAGTTACTATTGTTATTGCTACTGTTGCACTTGTTACAAAACTATTGCTATCACTATTACTATTACCACTGCTATCAAAACTATCATATTATTGTGCTACTGATCCCTTTGCTACAGATAATTAATCTATAGGTGTGGTTGAATTGACAACTCAGCTGCTAATACTTGCAAATATTCTTTGGCTCCCCTTATGTCGAATCTATAAATTTGGGTTGAAGACTCTACCCTCGAAAACTGTTGTGATCCCCTATACTTGTGTGTTATGACTGTTTCGGTGAGACTGTGGTGGTATGTATTGTGTTCTAGCTTCTCATTTTCTTCCTAGGCAGGTAGGTTGTCAATGCTCATGCAAGCTCTTGTGGGAGCATTTTTTCCTACCAGTGGTTCAGCACCCTTCGAGCCAGGGGTGAGAGGGTAGTTGCCCTCTTTGGATGCAATTCCATATGACATGGTGACATAGTTTTAGCTTGTATGGAGTGAGCGAAGCTGTATTATTTCGATGGCGGTGACTCCTTCGTGTCTTTCACCTACCCGCTGGCGTTTCTTTGGGTAGTATTTCTAGCATTTGATCAATAAAAGGTAGGGGGCAATGATCTTTTCTATTAGCTTTGTTTAATTTGCAAAAATCAATTACCATCATATAACCGGTAACAATTCTTTGTGGAATCAATTCATTCTTATCATTGGGAACAACAGTAATGCCTCCCTTCTTAGGGACACAATGAGCGGACTTATCCATCTACTATCAGCAATAGGATAAATTATACCTGCCTCCAGAAGCTTTAATATTTCATTTATTACCACTTCTTTCATCTTAGGATTTAACCGTCATTGATGATCAACATTTGGTTTAGCATCAGGCTCCAAATTAATTTTTTGCTGACATAGAGTGAGACTAATGCCCTTAAGACATCAAGAGTTTGTCTAATAGTAGCATGATGCTTCTTCAGAGTTTTGAATAATTTCTTTTCTTCATGCTCTTAAAGGTTAGCACTAATAATAAAATGATATATCTTTGTTTCATCAAGATAAGCATATTTCAAAGTATCAGGTAATTTTTTAAGCTCAAACACGGGATCACCCTTGGGTGGAGGAGGATCCCCAAGTATTTCAATAGGCAAATTGTGTTCCAAAATAGGCCCTTGATTAAATAATATTTCATTTAATTCCTTTCTTTCATTCATAAACATATCATTTTCATGGTCTAGCAAATATTGTTCTAACAGATCAGTAGGAGGCATGACAATAGAAGCAAGACCAATAATTTCATCCTTACTAGGCAATTCTTTATCATGGGGTTGTCTATGAAATTTAGAGAAATTAAAATCATGAGACATATCCCCTAAACCGACAGTAACAATATCTTTCTCATAGTCTATCTTAGCATTAACAATGTTCAAGAGAGGTCTACCAAATATAATGGGACAAAAATCATCTTGTTGGGAACCAAGAACAAGAAAATCGGTAGGGTATTTTATTTTCAACATCTCTAACTATCCCAATTGGTGATCTAGTATCTCGATGGCAAGCTTAATAGTAACATCAATATCTTCTATCTCCGCAGGTGCAATATCAATCATAATTTCTTGGTATAAGGTATAAGGTATTGCACTCACACTACCACCCACATCACATAAGCCATGATAACAATGTCTCCTATTTGAACAGAAACAACATGCATGGCAATAACAGGTCTATGTTTATCTTTAGTATTGGTTTTAGCAATCCTAGCAGCTTCATCACAAAAATAAATAACATGCCCATCAATATTATCGACCAATACATCTTCAACCATAGCAATACTAGGTTCAACTTTAATTTGTCCAGGGGTGTAGGTGTTCTAGTATAACTCTTACGAACCACAGTTGAAGCTTTAGCATGATCCTTGGTTCTAACAGGAAAAGGTGGTTTCTCAATATAAGCAGTAGGAACAATAGGATCAACATTATAAGTAATTGTTTCTTCTTCAACTTTAACAGGTTCTACTACTTTAACTTCAATGGGAGGATGATATTTAAACCACTTCTCCTTAGGGAGATTAACATGAGTAGCAAATGATTCACAAAAAGAAGCTACTATCTCAGAGTCAAGTCCATATTTAGTGCTAAAATCATGAAAAGCATCAGTATCCATAAAAGATTTAACACAATCAAACTTAAGGTTTATACCTGACTCCTTACCTTCTCGAGTTACAAATCTTTAGAGTTGCGTTTAATTCTTTCTAATAAATCGCATTTGAATTCAATATCCTTTTTCATAAAAGAACCAGTACAAGAAGTATCGAGCATGGATCGATCATTATGAGAAAGCCAAGCATAAAAATTCTGAATAATAATTTCTCCTGAAAGATCATGATTGGGGCATGAATATAACATTGACTTCAGCCTGCCCCAAGCTTGAGTGATACTCTCTCCTTCACGAGGGCAAAAATTATATATATAATTCTGATCACGATGAACCAGATGCATAGGATACAATTTCTGATGAAATTCCAATTTCAATCGGTTGTAGTACCATGATCCAATATCATCACATAGCCTATACCATGTCAATGCCTTTCCCTTCAAAGATAAAGGGAAGACCTTCTTCTTTATTTCATCCTCGGGCAAACCTTCAAGCTTAAATAATCCACAAACTTCATTCACATGGATTAGCTAGCAGTTTCTCTATCATACCCGAAGGAATTTCATTATAAATATTATCAGTAGGTGCAGTAGGTTGAGGATCAACTCTTTGCTCTTACGTTCGAGGTGAAGATACCCCTAACAAGCCCCTCAAAGGATTATTTTCCATAGTAACAAGTGACAGTAAATTTCAGCACACTATATAAATGTTTCCTTACCAAAGGCGCTTCACTCCCCGGCAACGGCGCCAGAAAAGAGTATTGATGACCCACAAGTATAGGGGATCTATCATAGTCCTTTTTATAAGTAAGAGTGTCGAAGCCAACGAGGAGTGGAAAGAAATGACAAGCGGTTTTCAGCAAGGTATTCTCTGCAAGCATTGAAATTATCGATGACAGATAGTTGTATGATGAGATAATTCGTAATCGGTAACAAGTAACAAAAGTAAAAAAGGTATAGCAAGGTGGACCAATCCTTTTTGTAGTAGCGGACAAGCCTGGATGAACTCTTATATAAAGCAAAGCACTCCCGAGGACACATGGGAATTATTGTCAAGTTAGTTTTCATCATGCTCATATGATTCGCGTTCGTTACTTTGATAATTTGATATGTAGGTGGACCGGTGCTTGGGTGCTGTCCTTTCTTGGACAAGCCTCCCACTTATGATTAACCTCTCTCTCAAGCATCCGTAACTACGAAATAAGAATTAAGATAAATCTAACCATAGCATGAAACATATGGATCCAAATCAGCCCCTTACGAAGCAACGCATAAACTAGGGTTTAAGCTTCTGTCACTCTAGCAACCCATCATCTACTTATTACTTCCCAATGCCTTCCCCTAGGCCCAAGTCATGGTGAAGTGTCATGTAGTCAATGTTCACATAACGCCACTAGAGGAGAGACAACATACATCTCATCAAAATATCGAATGAATACCAAATTCACATGATTACTTATAACAAGACTTCTCTCATGTCCTCAGGAACAAACATAACTACTCACAAAGCATAATCATGTTCATAATTAGAGGAGTATTAATTATTATTAAGGATCTGAACATATGATCTTCTACCGGATAAACCAACTAGCATCCACTACAAGGAGTAATCAACACTACTAGCAACCCACAGGTACCAATATGAGGTTTTGAGACAGAGATCGGATACAAGAGATGAACCAGGGTTTGGAGAGGACATGGTGCTGGTGAATATGTTGATGGAGATTGACCCCCTCTCTATGAGAGTATCGTTGGTGATGACGATGGCTTCAATTCCCCCCCCCCCCGGAGGGAAGTTTCCCCGGTAGAACAGCTCCGCCAAACCCCAGATTGGTTCTGCCCAGGTTCTGCCTCGAGATGGCAGCGCTTCGTCCCGAAAGCTTCCTTCTGTTTTCTCCAGGTCAAAACACACCATATAACAGAATATGGGCATCGAGGGCCTGCCAGGTGGCCCACAAGGTAGGGGGCGCACCCCCCACCCTTGTGGATGGCAGATGGAGGGAGAATGCCCTATGGTGCTCTCTTCGCCCAATATTTTTTATTTATTCCAAAATGATTCTCCGTGAAGTTTTAGGACTTTTGGAGTGTGCAGAATAGGTCTCTAATATTTGCTCGTTTTCCAGTCAAGAATTCCAACTATCGGCATTCTCCCTCTTCATGTAAACCTTGTAAAATAAGAGAGAAGTATTGTGCTAGAATGTGTAATAACAGCCCATAATGCAATAAATATCGATATAAAAGCATGATGCAAAATGGACGTATCAAATCCTCCAAGCTTAGACCTCGCTTGTCCTCAAGCAAAAGCCGAAATCGAAAAATATGTCCACATGTTTAGAGATAGAGATGTCGATAAAATAAATACGGACATGAGGGCATCATGATCATATTTAGAACAACAACATAAATTGTCATATAATTTCTTAAGATAAAGAAACAATTTGTTCACAAGGTAAAGTATGAATCAAAAACTTCATTGAAAACTAACAAACTATAATCTCAGTCATTGAAGCAATTGTATCATAACATCGGAAATAGTCAATTCAAGAGCTTTTCAGCAAGTCCACATACTCAACTATTATTTAGTCTTTAAAATTGGTAACACTCATGCAATACTTATGGGTTCAAAGCTTCAATCGGACACAGAGAAAGATAGGGGCTTATAGTTTCGCCTCCCAACATTTTACCTCAAAGGTAATGTCAACAATAATGCTTTATGATAACCTACATCCAAGTGGATATATATATATATCTGGATCTCTCTCCAACACATAGTGCTTGCCAAAAGGAAAAAGTGTAAAAAGGAAAGGTGAAGATCACCATGACACTTGTATAAGGGCAGAAGATAAAAGTAAAAGACAGGACCTTCGCATAGGGAAGCAGAGGTTGTCATGCGCTTTTATAGTTGGATGCACAAAATCTTAATGCAAAAAAACGTCACTTTATATTGGCACTTGTGATAAAGAACTTGAGTATGCAGTTCGTCGCTTTTATTTCTTCCATATCACAAGTTCGTATAAAGCTTATTTTCTTCACACTAATAGATCATACATATTTAGGGAGAAATTTTTATTGCTTGCACGATGACAACTTACTTGAAGGATCTTACACAATCCATAGGTAGGTATGGTGGACACTCATGGCGAAACTGGGTTAAGGGATGTTTGGATGCACAAGTAGTATCTCTACTTGGTGCTAAGGATTTGGCTAGCATAAGAGGGAAAAGCAAGCTCAACATGTTGGAGGATCCATGACAATATAACTTCTATTCGGATATAAGAAAACATAACCCATTATGTTGTCTTCCTTGTCCAACATCAACTTTTTAGCATGTAATATTTTAGTGAGTGCTCACAATTATAAAAGATGTCCAAGATAGTATATTTATATGTAAAACCTCTATTTCTTTATTACCTCCTATTAATTGCAACAATGACCAAAACTATGTTTGTCAACTCTCAACAAATTTTCGTGGTCCGTATGTATACAGGCAGTTTGAGGATAGGCATGGGAGATGCCCTTAGTTCCTCTTATTTTGCCTGCTCCTTTTGAGTTTTATGGTACCTTGTATCTTCATTGATTTTTGTCTTTTTTCTTTTCTGTGTAAGTGCCTCTTGTTGTAATTTTGGCTGGTTGATGGCGCTGTTAACTCAAATTTGGACTCACCTTGAGTCTTCTCTCTATAAAATGGTGGTGGGTCCTACATGTAGGGCAAATATGTACGTCATGTTAGCGCACCTACGAGGGAAACCTGCAAATTTCCTCCTGCATCCGTCCGTGGACTGGGTGGACAAGTCCACGGACACGGATACGGGGAGGACGTCATCCAACACTGGCTACATACATTTCAAACTCTTTTTCCACAATCCGGATGAAATTCAAGCAAACTTGGCCGGATTTCATACAAAGATCACGGATTTCATACAAACACGGCGGATTTTCATTACATTCCGAACATCTAGAAAAAAAGATCCGACCATAAATCTATCCTACAGCGGTTGCGCCCGGTGTCCAAGCCTGTGTCATGCTTCATCCGTCATCTTCATGACCACCGACAATAAGACTGATGAAGTGAATGTGCGGTCTACGGCGATGAAGAGTAGAACACGGGAGACGGACCGACGCACATGGGACACAAGGGACTACTGCCTCCCGTGGCCTACTCATCCGGAGGAGTGCGCGACCTGTCCATCACCAGTGGACGTGAGTTCCATGATGAAAATGGTGGCACCGACGCTGTCGTCATCCCACCGGGCCACCGGATGGTTTGTCGACGGCGCATAGGACGCGTAGCTGGTGATCACCTACAACTGTGCCTCCACGGCGGTCGCTTCCTAGCGAGTGGCGGCTTGAACCCGGACAACACCGTAGATGGCCAGTTGCTCCGCGACAAAATTGGGGTTTGCCCTGTCCATGGGAGCCACGGCCTCTTCGCTTGCCCGCTCAGCATACCGCCAGTCGGCACTACAAAAAAAGACACATCCGTGACATTTTGGGCCGAATGAATTTTTTTTCTGTCATACTTATGACACTTCTATGACTATAATTGTGACAAAACCCAGTATCATCATAGATGTGGTGGGCTCCTACTTCTATGACAAAAAAATCATGACAGAAAATGGGCTTTTTGTCCTGGGCGGGCCAGAGACGCAGCTGCATGACATTCTTTGGGTCGTCCATGATGGAAAAAACCATGGTAGAAGCGAGGGCGAGGAAAATATCTGGGTGTTCCCGGTTACGCTGGGTGGTCGGGGCCGAGCGATGCATGGAGGTTTGCGCATTCCTCTCGTACACGCACGCGCGTGGGTGCGAGGTGTTTGGCTCTAACTGAACCCAAGCAAGGCATTCACCTACTAAACTCGAGCCATTGCACTGCAGGCTATGCATTACTGAACCCGAGCGATCGATCGATGGCTGTTAACTGAACCCGATCGAGCGATTCCTTCACTACTACTGCTAACTGAATTCAATCGATGCTGCCTCCGGATGAACAATGAGCGTTGCGGGGGGGGGGATGAATAGTTCCCGGTGGGGGTGGATCAACAGGACCCCGTGGTGTTGCCTCTGGATGAACAGGACCCCGATCGATCGAGCCAGTTGGGACTGGATGAACAAGACCCCGTGGAGGGCTGGATGAACAGTAGATGGTGGAGGGCTGGATGAACAGTAGCCCGTGGAGGGGTGGTTGAACAGGAGCCCTTGGAGAGGGGTGGTTGAACAATGGCCGGTGGCGTAGCACGCGGTGGAGGCTAGATGAACATGAGACCGTGGATGAACAGTCGCAGGTGGAGGCTGGAGGAGGTTTATGGTGGATGAACAGTAGCCCGTGGAGGCTGGAGGAGGTCGACGGTGGAGATTAACAGTATACCGTGGAGTCCCGTTTTGCGGTGCGCCACACCCCTCCCGATGAACAGGAACCCCGTTTCGACCATAGCGCTCCAACACAAGTCCGTTTCGTCCATTTTGCGGTACGTCACACCCCTCCCGATCAACAGGACCCCCGTTTCGACCGTAGCGCTCCAACACAAGTCCGTTTCATCCGTTTTGCGGTACGCCACACCCCTCCCGATCAACAGGACCTCCGTTTCGACCATAGGAGGTCCAACACAAGTCCATTTCCTCCATTTTGCGGTACGCCAGACCCCTCCCGATGAACAGGATCCCGTTTTGAACGTGGCCGGTCGAACACAAGGCCGTTTCCTCCGTTTTGCGGTACGCCAGGCCTCGTTTCCATCGGTTGTTCCGTCCAAGCCCTCCCAATGAACATGAAAATGCATTATGTTCCGACCCAGCTGGTTGGCTCCCCATGAACATGATGACGATGTTGTTTCTCCGTTCCGACCTAGCCATGTACACGAGCCCTGGTCGTATGTATGCGCGAGTAGGCATTCGAGACCCCGCCCGTATGTACATACGTGGCCGTATTTTCTTTCTTGCACACTAGCCACTATACGTATGTGTACATGCTACATGCGTGCCTCTACTATGACACGTGCGCGCTTCTACATTGACCAGTATGTGCGTACACATTCACGACCAGAATGACAACGCTACATACGCTTCGACCAGGTGGGTCCTGACTTTCAGGCACTTCCTTGCGTGCGAAGATGTAGATGGTGGGTCCCAGCAGCCAGGGGGTGAATCATTTTTTTTCTAGACACACTTCCTTGCATGCGACGATGTAGCTGGTGGGTCCTAGCAGTCAGGGGGGAAACGGTTTTTTCACGAAATACGGTGGCCCGTCCCAGCTGTCAGGTGGAGGAATTATTATTTTGCACGTAATAAGGAGGCACTTCCTTGCGGTCGCCGATGGAAGTCGTTCCTTGACCACGTTGACTACGCTGCACCGAGAGCACCAGGGCGGTGGACGACGGTGAGGCCTAGGAAGGTAACGACACGGAACCAGGGAAGACTCGGCAGTTGTTTCCCACGCGGAGGGGAGTATGACTGTACGAGGGTTTACTGATTTGTCTGCCGTCGCCGGAGAATAACAACAGGTTTGGGTGAGTAGAGGAATGGCTAGGCCAGCCATGGGAGTACGGTGGGACGGTGAGGCCTGCGCAACAGCACAGCCGGCCACGGGGAGGAGGGAGCAGGCAGTCCCGCCGGCGCATATTTGAGCAGCTGGAGCAGGAAGAGCAGAGATTGAAGAAGCACGACGGCCGTTGGGTGGACATCCAAGAGTCACTGCTTGTGCGTCAACCTTTTTTTAGGAAAGCCTCAAATCTGTGGAAAACAGCATACAACCCATCTGCCATTATTTCTACTAATTGACAGCCCATTTGCTAATTCTTAAGGTTTTTTTGGAGCCCATATTCTTTTTGTTAGCATTACAGACCATATTGTGGCCACGGTTAAAAAATTATACGAAATTTTGCATATTTCGGTGCGGTCTGAACTGTTTTTAATCCCGAAATTTCGAGTCACATTCAAACTGATTTTAAAAATAAATGTATATCAAAATAAAATCCAATAAATTGTCCACGCATAAAAATCAATACAATTTAAAATCTCGAAATGAAAAAAAGAAATTTGAAACTAATTGCCGGTTTGATGTGTTTTAAAAATGTACAGCCCATTTCTCATTACTGATAGGCCATTTTCTCGGCCATCCGAATAAAGCTCTCCTCGTCTTGAAAGATTTGCAGCCCAACAGGCCTGACAAAGTGACTTACTTGACAAATCACAAAAAAACTAGGCTAGCCATTTTCAGAAAGAAAAAAACTACTGGGTTGGTGTGTGGTAAACATAAAAGAAAAGGTTGTCTAGACAGGCCAGAGTGCCCCGCACAGCCTAGTTGACACCCTGCTTCCGTCTCAAAAACAAATTAGATAAATGCCAATCCAATTATGGCGATTCATAAAAATGCCACTGCAGTTTCCAAACTTTGAAAAATGCCACTGCAATTTTTGCAAACTTTGAAAAACGCCACTGCAATTTGCAAACTTTGAAAAACGCCACTCCAGACTTCGAAAAATGCCACTGGAAATGGCATGAAATGGCAATTTTCAAAGTTTGGAAATTGCAGTGGCATTTCTCGGAAACACCAGATTTGGAGTGGCATTTATCAAATTAACCCAAAACAAAAATAATTGGGCGATCTGCTGGGTCCTTGGTGTCAGCCTCTCGTTATGCAATTCTCTCGTTTATTGACTACGTTGACAATGGCATGAGACCTAGATGTCAGAAATCCATTAGGACGAGCCATTTTTCATATTGGCTTGAAATAAGAAGGCACTTGCTTGCGTACTGCCATGACCTTGGCGGAGCCCAGCTGTCATCCTCTCCACGTACAATCATCTCCTGATTGTGTACGTGTCAACTTGGTAGGCCCACAAGTCAGCCTCTAAACCTGTGGAGGACAAATACAACCCATTTAAAAAAATAACAGCCCATTCCATACGTTCAAATGGAAAGTTCAACATTCAGAGCAAAGTAACAGGTCTGATCCACATATAGAGTACTAAACTTCCACGTTCACACCCATCATAGCCAAGTTAACTATCTACTCCCACTAATACTCTAGTAGTGTACAAGTACTAACATACTCTTAGCTAACTAGACGATGCCGACCGCCATCTGTGGTACACGCTAAACACCGACACCGGTGTCCTCCGCCTCGCCTCGGACTTGCCAGAGGTGCGATAGGGCACATTGCTCGCGCGCGTTGGCCCTTTCCATACCAGTGTGGTCCACCGAAGCTTCGGCTTCTAAGTGGGAAACCCACTTGACAAGCTGGTAGTAAAAATCAGCATCATGAACGCGTGCGTGCCCGACAGCCTCCAGGGCTATTTGCCGGGCGTCGGCCTCCACGTAGTCGGCCCAGTTGCGGGCGCTCTACTCGCGACTCAGAGCGCCGTCGCGTTGCTGTTCCATGTCCCGCTGGCGGCGCAAATCGGCGATACGCTGCTCCTCCACCAAGCGGTCGCGCTCCAACAACTCCTACTCCTCCGCCAGGCGGTCGCGCTCCAACAAGTCCTCGATCTCCGCATTTCCATCTAAAGACCGATAGATGCCTCCTCCCTCCATCTGCATTCCGATGAAAAATCAAACACTAGTTTCGGCGGCGACCGCCTCTGGCCTGGCCTATCACAGACGGGCGGGGGCATGGCGGACGTGGCGAGAGCGAGCATAAGTAGCGAGCGACGTCGGGCCAGTGGGGGCTTATGAGGATATGGCAAGTTTGGTTACGGTGCCACCAGAGAAGGCCGAGAAACAGTACTTATAGGCAGAAGGTAGCGCGACGGTCATCGGAATTCAATGCATAAGCAGGCATGGCTTAGCGCGCCAACTTGCCGTGGAAAACTAGAGAAACTGAAATTATGACTGTACCGTCCCGTCCCGTCCGTTCTGGGACGCACGCCGGCATCACGGTCAAAGGAGGGCACTTGAATCATCTCCCTCCTTGTCAATAATGATTCCACGGATTTAAAAGGCCTGCAACAATTAAAGCGCATACTTTTTCGCATCAGTTAGTTGCCTTAATTACGGCCGGCTGCATGCAGGCACTCAGAATCTCTCGCAGTCAGTACGCGGAGTAGCATGCAACGAGTCGCAGCCGAGGGCACACATGCAGTCACTTAAATCACTGGAATTAATTAGGCTTAAACTTATGCATGCAGTTAATTATTGCCATGCCTTGGTCTTGCTGCTTTGCTCACGGGACTAATAAACCCGGACGGAGGGAGTACCTTGGTTGGTGAGATTTTTGAATTAAGCCCTGCAAACTAGAAAAGAGGTACTGGTACGTGCGTTATCCGCTATTTATTCGTGTAGGATCGAGTAGGTGGTTTCTTGAATTGAGACCTGCAAACCGGATAGGAGGTAGTACGTGCATGATCTGTTATTTATTCCTGTAGGATCGAGTAGGTCGGATAGTGTACGTGTAGGATCGAGTAGGTCAGATGGTGTACGTGTACGATCGCATTAGTTGATGAACATTAGATGGGAGATAAGGCATTTGCGAACATTTTTGCTGGCAGTTTCTTCAGATTCGCATGGCATTTTGTTCAGAGCTGCTTGTCAGTTTCTTCAGAGGTAAGCATTTTTATTCAAAAAACTGCCACTTCGGATCTTGCGTCGCAACTAAAACTGCTAGGAGCGCATTAGTAGGCTAGCTAGTGATCGATCAGTAACTTGTAAACACTGAGCGAACAGAAATAAGGAACTGTTAATGCATCTCAATGATTCACAGATCATATACAAATATGTAGCTCCAAAAGAAAAGATCAGCCACTTCGGATCTTGTGACGCAACTAAAACCAACTAGTACAATTCCCATACATAAGATCAACATGTTAATGCATCTCAATGATTCACAGACCATATACAAATATGTAGCTCCAAAAGCAAAGATCTAGATAAAACATTTGTTCTTCCTACTAACATGGATGCTTCTCTTGGCCAACATTCAGTACAGACTAAAAGACAAAAAAATTTGTGAAGTATACAATTCCTCTTGCAAATGTAAGTGGTTTCACCAACAGCTGGAACCATGAGAATGAACCACACATGATGGAGGAACATCCACTGCAATATGATTTGGTCTTCTCTCGATCACACGAGGAGACTATTTTCAGAATACAAACTTTAACTTAGGCAAAATGATGCCCATTGTATAATCAGTCCAAAGCAATGAAGCATATAGTGTTGGCCAATAAATAGTACAGTACTACTTTTCTGCAGTCCATGAAGTGACTATCCAATCTTTCTGTGTCTATTTTCAAATGGCACTGCATGTAGTGACTATACTATTCTCTTGTGCAGTTCAACCAAAATTGCGGTCAGTTTGTTTGTTTGCCAAATAGCAACGGGTAGACATCTCTGTCTGCACAAATATCAAGCAGCTAGTAAACATATACCCCACCTTATATTTTCGGTTTAAACATGTCTCTTCCGCTTAGCATCTGTCATGTTTTGCACTGGACAATTTGATATAGTCATGTTTTTCCCTGGAACATTTCATACTGAATTGATTTTCTGGTTCAGAGCAGAAATATAGCGCCTATTTTTCATCAGACGAAGGATATCCATGTTCGCAGTGATGGAAGAGGTGAAATCGATACAACTGAAATTGAGCATCCAATCATTGAATCCTATCCTGCACCTCCAATGCAGGTCCACCCTGCCAATAAATTCACATGCAAACCACTAGTGTTACTATCTAATGACAGTACAAAAAGAGTAGCAAGATAGTAGCAAACCATGTACCTTCGTAATGAACAACTCATAGTGCCACCAATTGGATATAAAGGTTTGGAAGAAAACATCCTCCTAATGTTGAACTCGTTGGACTTTTTGTGCAGTTCCACTAAAATCGAGCATCCCTATTTGCATAGATATTGAAAGTGTGATTAGTTTAAAAATGACACTAGTTGAAGCATAGACTCACAAATATAAGCATTCCAATTTCTTAATGGGAAAAGGTAACAAGACTGTTTCTAACCACCTGTTTGAAGGAATAAATAAGGCAATAGCGGTTGATGTCAGTAGGGCATATATAGTTCTTTTTGCAAGAATGATCGACTCCTGACCTTTCCTCTTCTTTTAAGCATATTTTGTGCAGTTCAACTAAAATAAAATGCCATCACCGCCTTGACAATTCAGTGACACTGTACAAAAGGAAATGACTTAACATTACATTGTGATGTCAGGTAAGTAGTCGACAGGCATTAGAGACAAACATACATACCTCCTCCGATAACATAATGAACATTAATTTTAACAAAGGTGTGACTAGCTTTACCGGG
Source organism: Triticum aestivum (assembly GCF_018294505.1). Lineage (NCBI taxonomy): Eukaryota > Viridiplantae > Streptophyta > Magnoliopsida > Poales > Poaceae > Triticum > Triticum aestivum. Next base: position 510,971,302 of record NC_057795.1, read on the forward strand.
ATAATTTGAGTGAACTCTACGCCCTCTGTTCCTTAATATAAGATGTTTTCACGGTTCAATTTAAAGTACCCAAACATCTACTATTTAGAGAAAAAAAAGGTAGTAGTGTTCTTGAGCACATATTTGGGAAAGCTTGCCACACTTTATTTATGTCCATACGCTAATGCAACACCATTCGAATACTACAAATATACACTAATCCAGTGGCTAGTGCAACAGTAGAGTAGTTATTTTATTATAGGGTACAGTAGAATGGTTTTACTGAACAAATTTCAATAAATTCTAGCACTGGAAGATTTCTATAAGAATTAACAATACAAAATGTAAAGGTAACAAGTTTCAGCATTGGTATACTAGCTATGCATGAGCATTAAACCAAATACAAAAGTCTGAAGGTAACTAGCATTATTAACTAATGATAGTAATAAAAATTGCAACCATGTACCTCCAAGGTATATATAATTTCGAACTCGTGGGGACCTTAAAAATTGCTATCCCAATCTTGATAATCTATCAAACATAAAAACTTGATCGAATGAATCAAGAGAACAGCCGGAGGAGGACGTGCCCACTCTTGACCTCTCCTCTTGTCTTCATAATTTTTTGTGCAGTTTAACCAAAATAAAATGACATCAGCGCCTTGGCATTTTGGTGACACTGTACAAAAAAATTAACTTATCTCATGAAAGTGAGGTATGTAATCTATAAGCATTAACAGTGCAAAAATCTGAAGGTAGTAACAAGTTTCATCGTTGGTATACTGGCTGTGCAACAGCATTGGAATGCCTTAGCTGAAAAATCTTTAATACATCCACAATCAACAGCTAACCCTGAAATAATCTAGTGACATTAAATGGCATTGCTTAAATTTATTAGTGGCATTAGACTGAGTGCGGCATTAGTTAAATGTGGCATCACTTTAGCAGTAGCATTGCTTAACTTGACAGCTGGCATTATACTGACAGCAAAAAAGTGGCAATAAGATCATGGGAGGCCCATTCGGATAGTGGGCGCACCAGTACAATGTACCTCCACGAATGCATAGAGTGGTGAGGGAGGTATGGTTGCCCAGAGCAACAAATATCCAGGCAGCATATGTGGATTACGTCCCATTTTTGTTCTCTTTAGCCACCTTTTTCCTATGTGAGGACAACAAACCGATCGACCTGGTCATTCTCGATTGCGTTGTCATGCCTTTCTACCCTTCTTCAACCAAGAGACACGAGACTCGTTCCTTAGCTACTAATTTTCCCCTTTTCAACCTAGATGTAGGTTTGATGCCTACTCTCTTGGACAGTACAGTCTCCCTTCCTTTCCTTATTCAACCCAGACATGGATTAGTCTGCGTGAAGCAGGGTTTCCTTTAATAGTGCAAATTAAGGTTTTCGTCTGCGTGACCAGCAGAGCAGAGGATAGCAAATCGGGAAGATGGTGGAGTGGAAAAAGATCCACATGCAGCGACGTGGCATATGGGGCAATAGAACAAGGGTATGGTTCGAAAAGAGGTAGCATACCTGAGGGTCGGCAGGAAGTGGCTTCGCTCGTGGTCGTCGTCCTCCGCACACACTACGGCAGCGAGCTTGGGGACGGAGGCTATCCCACACAGGCGCTAGGTCTAAGAGGATGGCCTTGTCGTTAGTGTGTGACCTCGCTCGCCAACGACGAGTGCGTCAACGCTGCATGTCCTTTTCTTCCCCAGCGGATCTGTGACCACCGGTGAGGAGGGAGAGAGAGCCCCTCTTTTTTAGATCTGGAAAGAGGGTGATAGTGTGAGAAGCAAGTGGGCAGCCCTTAGCAAGAAAGCGCTGAAGCTCCAGCCTATATATCTTTTTTATACTACTAGTACTAGAGGTGGAGTAGTGGTAGAGTAGTTTATATTTTCTCTGCATACAGTACCAGTTAGTCATGCTTCAAAACTGAATGGCACGCCATTAAAAAATAAAGATCGATAACTAATGCGACACCTCGGGCCAACGTGGCCAGATCGCATTTTGCATGAGAAACTACACACCATGTTTTGTTGACATGTGGTCCCATTCCAACATGTCAGTGAAACAACGGTCGGGGCACCTCTTCGTGTACCGTGGCAAACTGGCAACCGTCCACCGACGCTTCGCCTTTCCCTCTTGATTTGGAACTGTTGTCGCATGCTCTTCCTCCCTCCTCCATTTGCTTTCACACTTCCTTCTGCCATTGTTCGATCGTCTTGTCCATGGAGGGAACAGGCCGGAAACGACCCTGTTATTCTTGCCCCGATCTGAAAGATGACGTGGTGGAGGAACTCATTGATCAGTGCGACATCATCACCTCGGCTAGCATGGCAGGTTCATTCAAGACCATTCTCGACTCAACTAATAACATCATTACAAGGAACCCAACGGTCCAGGAGCGGTTTGATCTCCCCTATCTTCTTCGCTATAAGCTTGTTCGCATGGGCGCGAACGACGGAGGCCTCTCCTTGTGCAAGTTGATGTCGCTTCATAATGATATGTGTGATGTCAAGATGCCATCGCTTAAGGGTAAGGCCTGGGCTGGCGCAAATGGAGATTGGGTTGTTTATATTTGGTACAATTGCGAGTGGGAACTTGTGAATGTGTACACTCATAGCGGATTCCACTTCCAAAAATCTTAGAGTGCCCTGAGGTTGAGCACTCAGATGATCTATGTACATTCAAATACGACCATGGTGGTTGTCGTCTATGGAAGATAGCAATTTGTCGAGTTCCCAACCGCTCTTGGGATTACAAGAACTATGAAGTTGTTGCTATCTTCGACAAGCTTGTTGCCGTTGTTACTGATTCCACGGTTCATCCATGGATATTGCTCAAAAATCAGTTTCTGTACACGGATGATGAGTACTATGATGCAATTGAATACGAGGATCTTGTGTTTGCTTCCACCACTCGTGGCACTGTTTTTGCACGGGATCCTCGTAGTTTCGGTACGTTTTTCTTCCACCATAATTATAATTGTTTCATCCACATACCTGTGGGTTAGCAAGTTTCCCTTTACTAATTAACCTTCTTCTTGTGTTTCCAAGGTCCGGTGAAAATTCCACCACCTATACTTGAAAAAAATTGTAACCAAGGGGGAGATGACGATGGTGATGATCACGAGCATGAGGACGAGCAGGACTTATATACTTAGTGGCGCCTGGCAACTAATTCCGATGGATCACCTCTTCTTGTCTGTATACAGTGCACTGAGATTGTTACTACTAAGGGAGCACGTGTTGTCTCCCATGGTCACCCTCTCCGGACCTATTCCAACACCCATTGCAGGGTATTCGGGATGGATACTAGTGTGCTAGCACCAACACCTTCTCCCTGGTTCAGTATTGATAGTCTTGGAGAAAACTCGCTCTTTCTTGGACCAAACTATCCAATGATGGTTACAGGCGATCCAGCTGCTGTTGACACAATGTTACTACCATTTATGAAAAGCAACTGTATCTATACCTCAGACATTGCAATGGTTCCCCACCCTGCTCCTGATATATGCCGCTTCAGCCTGGATGATCAGTCCTGCGTTGCTCTCGATATTGACAATAGTTGGCCCTTCCCAGAGCACAATGGTTCAAAGCAAGCATTTCCAACGCCGAGGATTGGTTGAGTTGCAGTTCATTTCATTGCTTGTTATTTGTTGTGTGATGAAAACTTCAGTCTTTACTAGAATGTTTGTTGGAAATAATCTATAATCCAACATGTATCCTCATTGTCGTTGTGTGTTGATGACTTGTTGTATGTAATGAATGGTACATTTGCAAATGCATGTCATAGGCTCAATTTATGAATGGTTTTCGAGTCACTTCTTGGAGTGTGAGTACCATAGTAGTATAGCCAGCATCCAATTAATATATGAAGTTTCCACATCACATAGAGCCAACCTAATATTGGAGTGTGCTAGTCCTCCACCAGCTCCGCTTCAAATGGCGGACGAAGTGAGAGGTCGCGTCACCTTGTGTCCAGATCTAAGATGCCACGTGTACCAGATGAATGACTCCAAGTTTGACCACCGTGATGCTAGGTGCGAGCCAAGGAACACTGTTGGAGAGACCCCCCCCTCATAATTTTCCTACATTGGTCGTTTGATTCATAGGATAGAATGCTATAGGATTATTTTTGATATTTAATTTTTTTAAGTTGGCAATCTAGCATCCACTCCAACTTTTGTTTTACTTCCTTTTTCCTACGAAGAGAGTACTTGCTCTAAATGATGTGCCGCTGCAAGAGCCGCCTATATTAATTAACCATGCTCTAAAAAGGTGGACCGGCTTTGGCTATAGTAGTACTGTACTAGGCTAGTAGGTGACCTTGCGCTTGACTCTTCTCCTCTTCCGGAAGTCGAACAATAATGATGGTACTACAGTAGTACTTCTGTCAATCTGACACCAAATGAACTATTGCACATCCACCGCTTGTAAGCAAAAGTTTCTCCTTGTGCTGCGAGCCACCATGCACCCGTTGGCGAGGGAGAAGGTAAGCAAGCTTCTCGTCGTTCTGCGAGTTGATGGGACACATCAAAGTTATTTATTAGTACTGTCGGTGTTCTAGGAATGGGGGTACCCAGACTTGCCTGCCTGCGGCCTGCGGTGTGGCTCAAGGGGTGGCCCAGTACGGCCCATGTTCATCAACACAAGCTCAAGACCCTCGCGGGGCGGTTGACAGGAAGCGTCCTTAGGCGCGGCCTCATCAGGCTGGCTCGCGAGGAGGCGGAGAGATCAAGGCAGGGTACCTCACGAGGTGCCCGTGACGCAAGCCGTGACGACCAAGCCAGGCGGGCGCTGGCCTGCGCAGAGTCCTTATTTCCTCTTTGGTGCAAAGGGAGCAAGCGCGGGCAAGAGTATCAAGCAAAGGCAACCATTTCGGTGCAACAAGACCAAGACTAGCAGAACGGCAAGATGGATGTCTTCGTGGAGCCCAAGCCGGTGTCACCGCCAGAGCCTTTGGCACGCGAGGACCAACTTTAGTCAGGATAAGTGTACTAGATGTTCCCCTTCAAAATGGCCAATTGTTGGCGCCCTTCTCGCTCAATATTTGGGAAGAGGCCAAGGGCCTCGCTCTATAAATAGGACTAGCCACTCTCAAGGCAGGATCGAGCAGTCGAACCCTAGCCAGAACCACCAACGCAAGAACACCCCTCGCGAGGCAGTTCCTCCTTGTATTGTTCATCATCAGCCCCTGAGGCAATCCACCACACCACAAACTAGAGTAGGGTATTACACCACAATGGTGGCCCGAACTAGTATAAACCTCGTGTCCCTTGTGTTGTTCTTTGTATAGTTTAGATCCTTGCGAGGCAACGAGACATAGGTAGGTAGGAGGTGCGATCTCCGCGTGCACCCCAGAGTTTGAACCTAGAGGGTCTGCCGGAACCCAAAATCCGACAAGTACTCTCTTCAAAAAGGGCCGACCATGTCCATGGCTACCATCCCGTGCTCTGTCATTGAGTACGTGCACTATTCATGTGCCATCGAGGAGAAAAAATATTGCATAGTACTAGGTGTCGTCAAAGTGCACGACTCACTTACGCATTGCATATCTCCATTTTCTTGCATGACACACCACCTTGATGCTATATGTCCCGTGTGTCATGGAGGCATAGAGTATACTTTTTAAAATGGAGGCATATAGATGTCCCGCGTGTCGGCAAAAGGATGACAAAGCTCATGTCTTAAACGAAAGAGTGGAAGAACATAGATTCCCGACGACTGAGAAGAAGCATATAGTACATAATTGTACGTGCATTGCAACAGGTTATTGGATGAGGCCAATCAACAATAGTACACTATTTGTACTAGCTTCACATGCTTCGCGCGTCGGGCGGGTGTTTTTACTGTAGCTGGGAATCCCATCATCCTAGGTCCTCGGATGAGTCCACTAGAAATTGCATTATGATGTTTGGATTCAAACTTTGAGAACTGATGCACTATCTCTGCGTCTACGTATACGTAATACAACACGTTTTAAACTTGAGACGAGCCACCCACCCTCACAAAGAACACTTTTTAACATAGCACAGACTCCAGGAAATTTGGCCACAGTGTGAGGTGGGCCATATGTTAATGTGTTCGTTGTACGTAACCAGCACCTCGAATCCTCTATACTACTACTATAAGTAGTAGGAGTAGTAGGGTGGCATGGGCCAGAACAAGCATTCACGTCCAGGAGTACGGCACACGCCACTAGCACGACTTCCATCTGACACCATATTTCTTGGATTCCGCGCTATAGCAATCTCTTCAACCTCATCGTTTCTCTAACTCAGCCATCGCGTGGCGGGCGAGGTGGGGGTTTGCCGATACTCGGTTTCCTCAACTGCGGTCCCACTTGTAAGGCCAACTCCAATGCACGACCCCAAATGGACCTCTATTTTGCTAGGATTCTGTCTGTTTGGGTAGGGCAACGGGGTCATGTCTGGGCCATTTCTTGGATGCGGTGGTCGTGCTCTTCTTCCCAATACCAAAACTTGCATCCATTCTACACAATAAAATTTTAAGTTAGCACAACTAGTCTAATCCGAGAGCACAACCCAAGATTTGGTCGGGTTCTTCCTCCTTTTGCCAAAACGTGGGACATCCAGCATCCATGTCGTGTCATGCCAGAAAATAGAGTGGTAGTTGAAGCCACGTGATGTGCATCTTGGGTTAAACTGTAAATAGAATCTTACTACTCTTGAGTAACTCCAAAGCGGCCACCGAAGATCTTTATTGGATTTGTTTTTCATCACTAGCACGTCGAGGTGAAAGATGTGTAGGTTCAGTGGACCCTCTTGCGTTTTCACTGACATGTGGGACCGCATATGATCAAACAGAGAATGGGCTCCGCGCGTCCGCTGGCTAGCTGAGAAGAGAGATAGAGGAGAGCTAAGCATGGACTCCAGGAAATTTGTTCAAGGTAACCAGTACCTCAATATAGGCTCGATATAGTGGGATGGCATGGGCCATAACTAGCATTCACGTCTAGCAGTCCCATCCGACACCAATTTTCTTGGAGTCCGTGCTACAACCATCTCTTCTCCCTCCTGTTTTCTCAGCCACCGCACGGTGGGCGGGGTGGGGGTTTGCCGATAGTCGGTTTGCTCAACTACGGTCCCACTTGTAAGTGAAAATGCAACACCGCATGCATTCCCCCTTGAGCGGCGTGCCGGACCAACCGTGTGGGGCTGCAACGCGAACACGGCAGGCTTTTCCTTTTGAACTTGTAACTTGTAAAATTTGGTTCTGCTGGCGCAACCGATAGATAGAAATAACGATTTTCCCTAGAGTAATGAGAAGTTTGGTTCTGGTGCGGTTCATGCATGGAGTACGTATGAAAATTATGAAGTTGATGCGAAAGGTAAGATAATTACTAGTAGTACCATATACTACTACATGGATTTGACGAAACATGAAAATACATACGGATCCATCAACGACATCCTCACGCCCTAGTGCGCCGGGTCACAAAACGACGTGTGAGTAGCAGCGGCGTTGGCAGCGAGATCAACGTGCTTCTGAACAATGCCGCCCAAGGTTGCCCTGCAGTCCAAGAAGGCCAGCATCCTACCGTCCTCCTCTTGCATGTAGTAGTCCTTGTGGACGATTTCTGCGTAGACATGGGTGATTATGTCTATGGTGTCTTGCTGCACCAGGCGCTGCGCGGCGTGCGCGACCTCGAGGTGGACATTCTCCGGCGCGACGGCAGGCAGTCGCAGGGCCACCGGTGCATCGAAGAGGTTGTCACCATAGTGGCCGTTGAGGGTGGTGGGCATCGTAGAGCCTAGGCACGTCGGCTGGAGGCGTACATCAAGGTCGTCTGCGAGCTTCTTAATGACGGTGAACTTGTCAAGGAAAATAACGAGGACCTCGTCGAACAAGGACACGAAGCTGTCGTCCAAGCAGCCCCTCACCCTTGCGGCCTCAAGCACTACCTGGCAGGCCAGCGTCATGGACCATCTAGCACAGTAGGCTGATGCTCGCACTCATCGCCTCCATGGGTCTAGCTTAGAGGGTGCTTGGATCCAAGGGACTTATAGTCAACTGATCTTGCGATTCGAGTGATCACTCTTGCCTTTGGTTAGCATGCATAGGTGCGTATGATTTCATACTAGATTGGACTGGCGGGGAGCCTTTATATGAGAAGTGCAGACTGTGTTGAATTCACATGCGTGTTGCCCATCTACTACTTCGCCCTCTATTGCACCTGCCTTTGGCTGTATGACAGGTGGGCCAGCCACCCGTTGGGCCCATGTGTCATTCACCCAAAGGCAGTTGCAGTAAGTCAATGAAGCTGCGTCCCCTTTGCATTTTGCACCAAGTTTTGACCTTTGATTTAACTAATAAAATGTTAATGCATGTAACAAAAAATGTTGTGTAAGTCACCTTACAAAAACCAAATAATACCAAAACACTTAGGCACGGTACATTAACTCCCTCCTCGTTTCTCATTTCGTGACATATCAACCAATGAGAGATGTGGGCCATGCATGCTTTCATTGACTTGAGACTACCAAACATGACATGCAGTGTTTAGTTCATTGCATGTAATCCTATTAATTAGCAAAAATACATTAGGTTCTCTCGTTGATGGAAATAAACAATACACCATGCATTTATTTATAGAGGGAGTAGTACATTTTTTGTGACATGCATTACTAGATATTGCTAGTCAAATACTAAAATCTAGAGGATGTGGTAGTACTCCTAAATCCAGACGGTGGTGCTAGTAGTACTAGTAGTAGTACTACCAATGTAGTAGCACTGTACTACCCGTTGGTCAAATTGTTACGTGCTGCTCCTCACAGTGAAGTGACAAGACCCTGCGCTTGAGATGACACCTGAGTGTAGGCGTCGTGTTCGGCATACCATAGTCAGCCTCACCGTCTGCAGTCACTATCATCATGGCTGTAGAGCTAGCCTGCTTACAACTAGCCGTGTTCGACATAATTTCCCATGCGTAGATGCCCGTGCATTGCACGGAACACCAAGATTGGGGGTGGACGGCGCCGGCAGCGACCATCGCGCCAGATTTTTCCATGGACTTCTAGATGTGGTGGGGAGGAGATAAGGCTGATTGTGAGAGACAAGGAGTTGTTTGTAAATAGGGAACAAGTGCATGCATCTTTTTGCAAAAATGGAGAAGTTTGGTTTGTATGCGTCAGATCTAGATCCGACGGCTATTGGTGAAAGATGGGAGGCACAACATCATCACCAACTCATGACCTGTTTGATTTATGGGATTTTGAAAAGGCGGGAATAGGACACGGCAATATTACAAGTTCCAAACTGATATTACAAATGTTAGGAGTAATGTTGCACCTATGAGGAGGGAACTACTAGGAAGTTTACGTAAGAACTATCGTTACTTTAGGTGGATGCAGCCTCTGTTGGAAAAGGCAGTGCCTAGGAGGCGCTTAGGCACGCCTAGGCGCTAGGAAATGGCCAAACGCCTCGCCTAGGGCATAAATGGAAGTCTAGGCAGGGCAAGCAAGGAATTGCCTACCCAAACAAGAAAGCATGCCACATACTGCACTGATATGCCAAATGGGTTATATTCCAATGGTATTAGATGGTAATTAACTTATTTATATGTCCTAAACTAATATCAACACCCATAAAATAATCACAACTACACTACGAGTAAAAACTATATTACCGCCTAGGCCGCGCCTAGGGCTCTTAGGCACCGCCTAGGCACTAGGCGAAGGCCAACCGCCTTGCTTATGCCTACCGCTTTTTCCATCCTTGTGCAGCATTATCATACAAACTAAAAGCCACCGCCCTGACAAGTCACTAATGGGCAAATAAGTTTTTGAGTCTCTGGCCACTTGATGTTTCTAAAACAAATTCAGCTTCTGCAGAGACTTTGTCATTTAGGCTTAGACACTTGAAGTGATCAGCACGCCATTCATTGTTGCGCCAGAGAACGCCAAACCTCATTACCTTGAGCACATTTGCCTCCAGAACAAGGAACCTGGCCAATTTAATCTCAGATGTGTTGCCTCGATAGTTGATCAAATCAATTTTTGTAAGATGGAGATCAAGGCATTCGATGAGATTGTTATAGTGTAGCACATTTTTCACTTTCGGGTCTTTTTTTATCCGCAAAAGAAGAGAACATATTAGAGCAGCTGGCTGTATAAGATTGTCGTGTCATCAAGACGTACCAATATCATTCGCTCATACGATAGGGTTGACTGGCTAGTGATATTTTTTCACTCTCTCTCTCTCTTTCTGTTTCCTCTCATTTACCTAGGAGCACGTGAAGAGCTTGGGCATTTTTTGCCTTCCACTATGTGGCCGATGCCACATTTCGCAAAAGTATGCCACATAATATGCATCGATGTCAAATCAAAAGATGTTGGCACCGCTCTCGCGATGTGAGAGAGTTGGCACCTGATACATCTCCGTCGTATCTACTTTTCCAAACACTTTTACCCTTGTTTTGGACTCTAACTTGCATGATTTGAATGGAACTAACCCGAACTAACGATGTTTTCACCATAACTGCCATGGTGTTATTTTTGTGCAGAAATAGAAGTTCTCGGAATTTCCTGCAAATCCATGGAGCAACTTTTCAGAATTAATAAAAATACTGGCAAAAGAATTACCATCAGGGGGCCCCACACCCTGGTCACGAGGGTGGGCCCCCCAGGGTGCACCCCCTGCCTCGAGGGCCCCCTGGACGTCCACCGACATCAACTCCAACTCCATATATTTTCTTTCGCGGAGAAAAATAAGAGAAAAAAGGTTCATCACGTTTTACGATACGGAGCCGCCGCCAAGCCCTAAAACCTCTTAGGAGGGCTGATCGGGAGTCCATTCGGGGCTCCGAAGAGGGGAATCCGTCGTCTTCGTCATCATCGACCATCCTCCATCACCAATTTCATGATGCTCACCACTGTGCGTGAGTAATTCCATCGTAGGCTTGTTGGGCGGTGATGGGTTGGATGAGATTTCCCATGTAATTAAGTTAGTTTTGTTAGGGTCTGATCCCTAGTATCCACTATGTTCTGAGATTGATGTTGCTATGACTTTGCTATGCTTAATCACTACAAAAAAATACACTTCCGTGATGATACGTGTTTGTCACAGTAGGACACGTTTTCTGTCATGCATGTACATCCATGACGATTTTATGACAGAATCAAGATAGTCATACCTGTGCTGTCGTAGAAGTGTTCCATGACATTACCAAAATTATCATCACGGAAGTGTCCACTTCCATGGCGATAAATCACGCGTCACAGAAGTGCTTTCGTCAAGGGTGACCGGCACGTGGCATCCATCGTAACGGAACGCCATTAAGCTATCGGGTCGGGTTTTGGATCCGATAACCCGTTAGCAGCCCCGACCAATGGGGATTTTCCACGTGTAAAATTTTGATTGGCCGAAGGGAACACCTGTCAGCTTGTTAGTGGGCCATATGTCGCCCGTCCATTGGAGGAGACATGCCTATGATACATCGACACGTGGCGGGGCCCAACAGAGGCCCATATAGGTTAAAAAGGCCAGGCCAGTCAAAGGCCCGTAGTACTTAATTAGGTACTAGTGGGCCAGCCCAATAACGGCATGCTTAATAAAGGCCCATTTACGCCCCGAAGCTAGATCTGGCCCGTTAATTGTTCGGCCAAAATTTGGGCCCATGTACCGCCTGAAGCCAGATCTGGCCCGTTAATTGTTCGCCCAATAATTGGGCCCATTTGTGGCCCGAAGCCAGATCTGGCCCGTTAATTGTTCGCCGAATATTTGAGCCCAACTACGACCCATTGACTTTCGTCCTGTTAGAGGCCTGATGTAGACATGGGCCCATTTCAGCCCGGTGTGACTTTTGGCCTGTTAGAGGCCTGATGTAGACATGGGCCCATTTCTGCCCGGTGAGACTTTCGGCCTGGGAATGGCCCATGCTGCCCATGGGCCATATATGATCCGACGGGACATCGGGCCCACTAACGGCCTGTGCTAAAGGTGGCAACAGTTAAGCCCAATGTGACTTTGGGCCTGTTAAAGGCCTGTCGCGTAATTCGGCCCGTTGATGCCTCTACTAAGCTTACGGCCTCTTAAAGGCCCATGATATCAGTGGGCCAACTAAGGCCTGAGATATTTTTCGTCCTGGTAACGGCCCGTGAGCTAACTGGGCCCAAAAAGGCCCGGTCTACATTTCAGCCTACTAAAGGCCCGTCGACGACTAGTGAAAATTGAGGCCCAACATGCATTTTGGCCTGCTAAAGGCCCGTGGTTTCATCTCGGCCGTAGCAGGCCAGTATAATATTCAGCCTATTAATGGCCCAACGCTACCTGGGCCAAACTAAGCGCTGGGTCGACAAATGGCCCAACTAAAATATAGGCTAGTGTAAGTTTGGGCCTGGCGCGATGTGTGAAGTCCCCAATCATTCGGCCCAAGAAAGACGCAGGCCGGCCCAATTGTGGCCCGCTAAAAACCAGGCCCGTTAGAGTCGAATGTTTTGGCCCGGTCGACTACATCTGATTTTTTTTTCAGATAGCGAATGATGGCAGTAACTAGTAGGAATTAAGAACAAACCTACTCTATACAATAAAGAAATTACGGCATAGTAACTAAGAATAAGCCTACACTATACAATAAAGGATTTAAGGTATATTACATCCACTGGGCATCGAAGTTCGCCACCAATGATCATAAAGCGCAACGAAGAAGCAGATTACAAAAACTAGGCACCATTGCAGCGTAACAAAATAATACTGAAGCGAGACCACTTCCAAGACAGTTAAAGAAAGGTTAGCCTTGCCGGGGAACTACTGCGCAAGCTGCTGAGCAAGGCTGTGAGACCGGCCTAGCATGTCAGTCATAGCTTCCAGGTGTAGCTGTTTAGCGATGAGGTTCTCATTGGTGTTCTCCGCAATCTTTCTTAGAGATAGGACTTCAAGTCAAAGTTGAGTTGTAGAATGCCTTTCTGCTAGAACTTGGGACTGAAGAAGTCGAACTGATTCAGACAACGAATTCTATGAGCTTGTCTGACTGCTAGTCTCAAGTAACTTGAACACTGCATCAAGACAAGACTTTGGGGTTGTCTCGCTATCTTCAAGATGTTTTGTCTTCTTTGCTGCAATATATGTTGGGTTTGTCTCACAACCTTCAGCAGACTTGTGCATGCCATCAGGCATATCACCCTGAAACAAAGCAGAGAAATGACAGGTTTTGCACGTGTATAAACAAAGATGATAACTGTGCTGTCAATTCCATCCAATTTCAAATTAGAAAATAAAGAGTAAGTTCAAAATATCAATAGCATAATTTGGCATTGTTCATAATGCGGGGAGCTTCACCACACTACTGGATTACCTAACAAGCATAGATGAAGGGCAAAGAAAATCATTGTATCTATTTTGGATAATGTGCATGGCATGTTGTTCATATCATCAGCCACATCAGTAAGATAAAACAGGAGATGACAAGGTGCAGACGTGGGCTGCTTCACAACACACTGGATTATAGATCCACAAAAAAGCATACATATAGGGAGTATTAAGTAATGTGCATGGTATGAATAAGGCATTTGGTTTTACAAGTAAAACTTAGAACTTATGGTTCTTGCGAACATGCATTTTGGTAGAGACAGCAAACTAAACAGCAGTAAACGATAGGGAGTATCAGCAAATTAAACAGCTGTTGAGGATAAAGGCTTTAGAAGGACTGACTTACATTAACAGTTAACACCGGCTTTATAATGCCCTTCTCCATGTCAAGGGAAGGATAACTCAAGAATTTCAGCACAGAATCTTCTTCATAAGCATTGCCTGTACTCTACATTTTGTAGAGAGTAATTATAGATATGATAATACTGGAAGGGATAGAGGATAATGAAGATAAGATGCAGATTGATGCTACATAATCAACTACCAATCCCTGGAAGTACAAGCGTTACAGGACAAAATGTACTGACAAGAGCAATGGGCTACACTTCTGCACTGGCATTGTCTGTATTCTACTTGTTGGTAAGACTAAATATAGATCTGATCTTTTTTAGTAAATTGTGGGCGGGGGAGATAAGATGCAGAATGCTACACAATGAACCAATCCCTCTTCCCATAATACAAGAGTGTTTTGAACACTGGTGTACTGTACAAAACGTTCTTATATTATGGGACGGAGGGAATAGCTGTTAATGTAAGTACAGTGATAGACCACATTTAGTCCTTACAAGAGGACTGCAGAGATAAACCTCTTCAAAAGCATTGGGTTGATTCTAAATTTATGTAAGAGTCCATACATATTTTATAATGTCCACCAAATGGATGATTACAAGGCTAACATGTGCAGTGATGCTACATAATCAAACAGCTATGAAAGTAAGTATGGTCATACAGGGCAAGAGGTACTCGCAAGAGCAATGCAGTGTGCAGTATAGTTGCACGATTCTGTGGTCCCTTGAGAACGAATGTTCTTCTGCTAACAGTTTTCGTACAAGTGAGACATTAAGGCAAATGCAGAAATGTAGTTCAAATTGTGATGTGATAGCATAGACAGTACCTTACGCTGCAGCCGAGACCAATGTGTAACAAGATTATTCCAGTCACCGTCGGATAAATGTAGCACCGGAGACTTCACAAAAATTTTGTTCAGAGGCTTGCCATCGAAGTGCGCTTGCCTCAGGTAGGAATGATACTTCATCAATGAGTGCTTGAAAAGCGCAACCAACCCTTGCTCGTCTTCACAATCCCGTTTGCTCCTCGCCTATTTAAAAGAACGAAGTCTTGTGTCTTTTGTGAGCAGAAACATATGCAGTAATGACCATGAATAACATTAGTACATTACTTACGCGTAAGTTGCGGAGGAAGACTGGAAATTGTTCTGTGTCTGCGGTATAATCTTTCCATGAAGGTAAGATGTGCACAAAGTTCCTGACAACAACATAAGCTTCATCTTCTAAACTGGGAAGAAATGCACCATGGGTCCTATTAGCTCCAATTGGGGCTCTCTCTGGTTCGAAAAGGGATTTGGCAACTGGATTTGGTGTACTCTTTGCTGGAATGGGGGTTTTGCGTCGTAGAGCTGGTGCTATGTCAACTGGCATAATCATATTGTTTGCTGCAGTTGGGGTCTGCTGAGTTGGGGCATCAGAAATGACCAGTGTAGTAGGGCTAGAGTCTGCTAGAGTTGGGGTGTTTTGTGGGTCATGTGATATTGCTACTACACCTAATGGGCTATTTGATTTATCAGGTGCCACTACCTTTTCCAAATACTTTGCTTGTGCTCCTCCACGATCAGCAATCGCCCTCTTCCTTTTGAATGTTTGATACACAAGAACATAATTTGAATGGATAAATATGGTATGATGATAGATGGAATATGTACTGAAAATGGATAGGCAGGGCGTATTCACATACACGATGTGTAAACTAGGCTAATAGCAGTTCAACAAAGTAGAAGCAATGCAAAGCATTAGTTGCAAGATATGTGAGAGCAATGTAACCTTGGAAAGTTAGAGCAAGTACCTTGATGGGTGAATAAGATAGGACATCTTCCTCTGACTCCTCCACTAGGGAGCTACATTGACTTAGGTCTCCCTCTAGCTCAGAATCACTGTTAGGATCATATTCCGAGCATGAATCTGTAGGTGGAGAGCGTTTGCATTGCATTGCATCCAGACTTGATTTCAGTCCCTTAATGCCAAGTTTGATAGCCATGGCATTGTTCTGCTTTATTCTTTCATGCGCACAAGCCCATAATCATTATGATGTTGTTCAGAATCTGAGATCATGAAAACATAAAAAGTAGTCAGATTATCTATGGGATGCATTGCGGATTCAACTCAAAGAGTGTCTCCCTATAAACCCCTGCATATGCAAAGTTCACCCCCCCCCAACCATGCTGACCAGACCACACACAGAAAAACAAACCCCTTATGTCTCTATAACAGGCAGGCACACATTTCAAAACTAAAGTAGGAACATTAGAATCATATGAAATTCGTATTTGAACAAATAAACTAAGCAATTATGAGTGGCATAATGTTTAGCTTCAAGGGTGGAGTGTTGGTAGTGCGACACAAAGCAAGTAGGCAGATTGTATTCCATGTAAAAGATTGAAACCTATGTAAAAGCGGGAAATGACACTTTCTTTCTATACAATGCAGTGTTCGTTGCCCACACATGATGGAAGAGATCACATAGAGAAATACTATTCACTCATGTCTACGGTTCCAGTATTTACAAACAGGGTGATCCACCCTAAAAGAATGTTGACAAAAAATATGACAAGGCAAGCATAGATGTAGTGAATCAATCATTTACTTGTGAGCTTACTAGGACAAGTATGCAGAATTGTAACTACAGTAAGAAACTGTCCAAAATCTGAATGAAGAAGTTTGTCTAGCACTTATTGTTTGCAACTAATCGACGTGAATAATTGGATATTATATCAAATGAGTAAGAAAGACAAGTAAAATTGTCAACAAACTTGGCTTGAAGTAGTAATCTGGGCCAATGTCACTACGACCAACAATCCAAACTGACTAGTGTCTGTTCCGAGGGCCGGAATTTTGAAAACCCTGTGAACTTTAGAGGTACTAAAGATTACCGAAATACATGTGAACCAGTAAGTGTAGGTAGCACCGAGCACACAACAAACCCTAATGACAATCATGCCTAATGAGTAATGAATCAATTAGAAAATGGGTGATGAGGAGTGGCTGCTGAGTGTTGAGGACGTATCTCAGGATAAATCGGGTTGGCTTGGTGGGTGCTGCACGCCTGAGCCCTGAATGGACTGGGAAGGTAGGCACGGCGGCGCGCCCGGGCAGCGGAGATGTTGTTGGGCGAGCGGCTCCTGGCCTCCTGTTAGTCCGGCGTCTCCTCCTAGAGTCATGCCGTCCGGGGACGGCAATTCGCCAGCGAGGCAGGCGGATGGGGCGAGTAGAGATCGGAAGCGCGTAGCTAAACAGAGGGGAGTCGGGGCCTGGGACGACCCAAAATCCCAGGGTGGGCCGGCCCATCGTGGGCACCCTGTAGAGATACACACCCGAGCAGCAAAAATGCATTTTCGAAACAAATTTAGGAACATTTAGCTGACCAATTAAACAACTCTGTTTTAATAATATCAGATTCGTATTTGAACAACTAAGCTTGTTTAGCTTGATGGGTGGAGCAGTGTTATTATGACACGAAGCACGTATTCCGGTTGTATAGTGATCATAAAAGGGGGAAACTCTGAGCATATTTTCTTAGCAAAAGAGGGTTTCCCCTCCGATTTCTATTAAAGAAACCACCATGGAACCAACATGATCAATTAAACCCTAAGCATGATCAATTAAACCGTATTATGGCTGTGCCATGGAAGATTTGAAGCTGCAAACCGAAGAAATGATATTTAGCATCCATTGTTTGCTTCGAACTAAGAACTAAATTCTAAGAGCTGAAAAGAAAGTAGAGTAACCAAGTTAAGATCTATTTTCTAGTTGAGATCAAAAAGTTGAGGAGATATGAAGTACCACCTCTCTTGCGGCGCCGTGTAGGCATCCAGGGTGCGATGGCTGGCGTTGAAGAAGATCTGCAACGGTAGACGGGTGCATCGGGGGATAAGTCCCTTTGCGATGGAAGAGAATGTCGTGTGAGCGGCCCCGGCAAAGAGGACGACGGTGCCGATGAAGCGAGAGGACGCGATGCAAAGCTATTGGTCCGTCGCCGTGGATGAGAAACTTCTATCTCTACCAGTGGACGACGCGGTCTTGGTAGGCGCTCCGGCATGGTGGAGGACAGTGGCGATGGATGTGGTGGAGGACGGTGGCGATGGATGGGGTGGCGGATGGAGGCTGGTGTGGGGATGGGGTGTTCTAGCGCAGACGGTGTATGAATCGAAAAATGGAGGGAGAGGTACTGGGAACCATGTTTTGGGACGCGCCTGTCTGAAATATGGGAAAGTTACAAACTTAGCCCCTGTTTAAAATTTGGGCGTCTCGTCGGTTGGGGATAGGACGGTAATCTCGCATCTCGCCAATATTTGCCCAGAGCGATTTTGGGCGAGGAGAGGGTGGTTGGCGCCCATGGTTGGTGCCCATGGTGTATGAACGGGGCTGACAGGTAGGGCGGTTGTGTCACGTCTGAGTGAAGTTACAAACCTGCCCCTATTGAAAATATTTGCCTACATCGATTTTGGCCGAGTCGAGTTTGTTTTGCTGCCCACCGTGTATGAATGGGGAATGGAGGGAGAAATAGAGGTCTTTCGGACGAGCTTGAATCAAATGTGTTTTTCCGCCCATGTTTGATGCCCACCGTGTCGGAATGGGCTCAGAGGCATTCGTGTCATGTCTAACTGAAGTTACTAACCTACACCTATTTAGAGCAGTGGAAATCGGTCCGATGGATTATCTGTGTAATGGGTAGACAGTAATTTCCATCTCCCAAACACTTGGCTTTGAGCAGCCGACATGGGAGTGGACATTTTGCCGCTTCTTTCGAATTTTGGGACAATAAGCATCCACGTTTACCTTGGCAACTAAATTCGAATCCATTTTGTATTCCTATATCAATCTTTATAAATCATTCTATGTGTTTTTATATATCTTCAAAAGGATGACAAAGATGTATTCCACTGTCATATATGAATATGGTTTACAAATGCCGATACTCAAATTCAGAAGCTAGAATCCAGTTTAAGGTGAATTCGAATATTTGGAACACTTCATGTCCAACTCAAATGTCACACGTGGCATAATGTGTACTCCCATTTAGATATGTACACAAGCGATGTATCAAGATTCAAATACCAAGTCAATCAACCAAGAATGTACAGAACTAACAGACATATAAACACTTATAGAGTATATGAATCAATAATATCAACTAGCATACATAAGCCAGGCCGCTGTACTTTTTTTTGCTACAACAACATCCTTTTTTTAGCCAGCATCTTGGCCCTTTCCGATGCATGCCACTTATGGTCCATCTATACTACTACTATTGTTGAATGCACATTCAGCCCGATTGGCATATTTGTAGGTCTGGCACAGCAATCCAAATGAAATGTCTCCGAGTCTTATCGATTAATACAGACTTGTGCTCAAATAAAATTAAAAAGCAAAACCCCCAAAAAACAATTATTACAAGATCTCTAAAACAAATGGTTTGATTGATTACATGAACAGAAAACACAAAGGTTATTCAACAATGGAAAGAACATTTCACCTATGATTTACCAAGTAGAAATTTAATTTCCTTTTTTCCTTCAGGACCTTAACAATCTGGTCAGTCTCAGCTTGCTTCATTTTGAAATCCACCAAATATTTAATGGTTGTCTTGAGTACTGCTTGTGATTGTGCTGTTTGCTTCCTCGACATGTCAACTTCATCTCTAAGTGAAGAAGCATAATCTCTTTCTACCACTAGTTTAGCCTCTAGAGCATCAGCAGTTGGCAATTCATAATGCACGATTGGGCCGGTGCCACTGCTGTGGGATGATACAACATCCATGGTGACCTCGCTCTTTGATCTTGGGCTAACCTGTTTTTCCATTAAAGTTCCGATTGGAATCAGAAAAGTTGAAGTTAGCAAAACATCTCAACTGGGAGTTATAATAGCAAACCAGTTAAACAAACAAGGAATTAAAGAGTTTCAATTGGATGCTGAAAAGTAGTTATTAACATCATTGTAACCCGGTGTTGCAGCAGCAAAGCAGTTCAACAAACAAGTAGATATTTAAGTTAAGGCAAACATGTAATTCTTAACAGTAAGTATCAAACACATATATAGGCGCAGTCTACAATATGATTAACAGGCTATGGAATTATGTAATCAGTAGCAAACTAAATTAAGCCAAGCAACGTAATTGAACACTTTTGCAATAAGTGGCTAACTAAAATTCCGAGAAGCAGGTAACTGAACTTATGCTAGTTCTTTGTACAGGCACGCTGCAACTTTTTTTCGCTTACAAGGTTGTACGAAGGAGTCCATGGCATCAATTGCTTGGATACGCAGTCCCAATACTTCTTTCTTCCCACACTACATTGGTAAGTCGAATGGTTAATCTGGTAATATGGTGCATCCTTGATATGTTATATGAGGACGTGTAGTCAGACTAGTTGTAGCCACACACATCACACTGGCTTTTACTGTATATTTCATGCAATTACTTTTGGCATATCGAGATCTAAGCAATCTACAATAGGATGAAAAGACTGGCATCCTTCACATTATTGGCGAACTCAGTTCATAGAAACAAGCAATTCAACCATTCTATGGGTAAATCAAAAGCGCCACTGGAACATTTTTCACTACCCAATCATACACGCAAAAAGGGGCGACGCCACCATAGGGGCTGGTATGGGCGGCCGCCTCGGGTGGCTGGAAAATGCGCACCTAGTTTGAGTCGTCCAGGTTGGCCTAGGCTAGTTTTGTTTGTCCCAACGCAAGAGCAGGCAATGTAAAAAATGAAGAAAAAGGTTTCAATTTGGATGGGCCAATAACATAAGTGCAAGGCAGGCCCTATAGCAGGCTCGCGGCCCAAACGAGCGCCTCCCATATCGATCGACAGCAGGAAAAATCCCAATTGATTCGCTCCAGCCTCTAGTCAGGTTCGCTCCCAACCTAGCCGCCGCTAGACAGACCGACACAGCACTTCCTCGCGCCCTCGTTGGAGGGAGGTCGCCGGGCTTCAAGCGAACGGAAGGACAAGAAGATGAAGATCCAACCCTAGGTGTAGCCTACGTGAGAGGCAGCGGCGGCGGCACGGGCATGGCATCGAGCTTGCACAAACAGACAGTCGCAGCTTGCAAGAGTAGCATGCGCAACGAGCAGGTACATCACATCCCTGATTATATCTAATTCAACTCTTCAATTTCGGGCCAATAGTTAAACCTGACGGTGTTGTAGAACTTCTTGTATGTAGGGAATCTATGAGAAAATGAAACCAATTTCTACTTATTTTATAACTCCCCCAATCAATACTGAACTGAATGAATCTGATGTATCTAATCAAGTTTCCGATGCAAACATACAATCTCATGTTGTTCTTGAGCCTGAAGTGTCTAATGAACAGACTGCTAATGAAGGATTTGATGCAAACATTTTACATGCTCCTAGTGATGAACATATAGTGTGTAATGAGGGATCTAATGCAAGCATTTTGCAAGCTCATTGAAGGATTTAGTGTCTAATGATGATCTGCTATGTTGAGAGAGACAGAGATTTGCAGGCATTGATGACAAGCAAATTATAGTGCATTTTCATAGCTTGAGGAAACGTCGAGGCCATCTACCAGAAAGTCCCCGTATTATGACAACATAGCATAAATACTTTTCTAATCTGTTGTTTGAAACTATTGGCATACTTGTGCAGGATAGATATATACTGATATGCAGTTTGCGCACTGGTTATAGGTGCAATTACACTTCGATATTTTCAGCCAAAGACGAATAATTCAAGCAGGTACAGACCATGTTTGTAGTCCTTGTACACCATGCTGCATTTTGTGTTTTTTGGTGCTTGCATCATTTAGTGTTTATAATATGAACTACTTTGGATCATTAGCTGGTTTTCAAAGTGCATGTAGCTTCAGATTTCTCAAGTTATATTGATTTCCGGAGTGCAAGTGCCTTCGTATTTTTAAAGTTAAATGTTCGTCCCTGGTAACTTGAATTCATGGATCCGCCACTTCACACAAATCATACACGAATGCCGGTACGAATTAAATGAAATGCAGGGACTTACGCTAGCTCATTGTACAGGCTCACTGCAGCTCTGCTTGTGCTTGGGATGTTCCATGTACAAGTCCATGTTACCACTAGCTTGGATGTGCAGGCCTTGTGCTCCTTGCATCCCCCTCTGCATTTTTGCCACGGCGAATGGTTGATCAAATAAGAGGAATCGACCTTGATGTTGTACTGGAGGACAGATACTTACAAGGTTATACGGGTGTGCAGGATGTGTACCAGATCCCGTAGCGCTGTCATGCTTCGCTAAAAATGGTTTTGCTTGTTTCAAATGATATCTCCAGAAGAAATAAGAGTTAAAGTCAGAGTTGCATAGGCGTGTAAGCTAAGAGAGCAGTGAAAGGATATCCAAACATCGTCGGAACAGTGCACAAGGGAGTGATGTGTGGATACCTAGTTCGGGCCGGTGTTTGGGCATGCTCGCCTAGCTAGAGTGCGGGTCACTTCAGAGCCGTTCAGGGTGATGCGTTGGTGTTGGCTGGCCGCACACGGATGCAGATCTTGAGTGGCAGCAGAGTGCTATGATGCGGTGGACAAGACCGTTGGTGAAGCCCCAACGGCCTCGGGGGGTGGAGGTGCGATGTTTGGGCATGCTCAGTGAAGTAGCCCCGGTGAGCTGGAAGAAGGCGTTGGTGAAGTGCACCTGATGCAGTGGAACTCGGTGTCTGTGAGGCACGTCGGTTGCGGCGGCCGACGTTGTTGGTGGACCACCCGATGCGGTGGACGAGGGCATAGATGAGGTAGCTCCGGTGCGGTGGTGAAGCGTGACCGTCATCTTCATCGTCATCGTCCGGCACAGAGGTGGGGAAAGAGACGAGATGAGGGGCGATTTGAACTTTGCTTGGGTTGGCGGCGAATTAGGGATTTGAGCAATCTGGCCACGGAAGGGGACGGTGGAGAAGAGAGATTTTACAGGGCTGGAATTGGGGCCGCCAGATATTTCAATCTGAAACACGGAAGAGCAAACTTATTTTGTCGTCGTCCTTTGGGGGGGGGAGGGACGAGGGAGGGAGGGACGAGGGAGGGGGTGGTGGCTGGGTGCTACGCATCTGTCCAACACACGCGACCACCCCGACAGGACTATGCTTTGGTGCCTTAAGGCACCTGCCTTTGTGTCCATGACATGTGGGCCCAACAGGTGGTGGGCCCACATGTCAGTGACCCAAAGTAGGTGCCTTTAAGGCACCAAAGCAGCGTCCACCCTGACACGGCCCTGGTCTGCCTGGTGCGCCTACATTTGAAAATACAAATGAATCTTAATTCATTTGCAAACGAAACTGTATGTATTACCATGCCCGTGTTTTCCTTGCAATAATTAGTCATTCGAAACGAGATACTCCATCCGTTCACTTTTGTAAGTCGTTTCAGACAACTTAAAATGAACTGTTTTGCACATTGTCTGAAATGTCTTCAAGGTCTTATAAAAGTGAACAGAGGGAGTACTATAAATTAATTAATGAGGAGTTATTTGAAAAAAATCAAAACGGTATCCACGCTAACATGGATTAGAGTGTGTGTCACATAATTAGTTATTTGAATTAGAGTGTGTGTCACGTAGCGATCTCCAATTCTAACTTGGATTTTGCATTTCACTATATCCACACTACATTTTTAATACAAATTCATATGTATATGATGAACACCATGGTAGTGAGAAAACTTTTGGATGGATTCAAACATATGACCTACAAAAAAGTACAACAAATTGAGTCAATGTCAACTTTCCGAAACTTAGTATGGCACTAATTCGAAATAATTACTCGTATGCATGGTCCTCAGTTCTAATCTTACAATGTACACCGAATTGAAACATCGATGTTAAGTCTCATACTATGTACACTCAACCACACCCCCCCCCCCACACACACACGCTACATACTTCATGTATCGATCAATCTTCCTCTCTTACCACCTTAGGAAGCTATCGCTTTCAAACACACGTTCATTCTTTCTCTCCATGTTTCGATCTCTAAGTCTCTCAACTACACAACCCCTTTTTCCACTCTGTTACCAAATGTATTTACCTCACACACCCGCCATTGCACCTCATGCTGAGCTCTCTCTCTCTCTCTCTCCCCCTATCCCTCTCACCCTCTCGCGCTAAAAATATGCATTGCCTATCTAGCCCCCCAACCTCTCGTGCGCACGCACGCACGTTGTATATTTAGGTCACTCCCTCGAGACTGTCTCACTCTTTCTTCCGCATGGCGGGCCACACCCGCTCAATCTTGCTCTCTTTATCCGAATCTCGTTTAACCTCGTTTTATTTCACAAACAAATGATATATCTCCTTGTTCGGGCCTCGCTCGACACACTCTATACTCTCTCACGCAGATTGTCTCTCTAGGTCAGTCCATCCAAGCCGCCGCCACTCTTTCGACCTCATGGCGGGCCACGCTTACTCAATCTCTCTCTCTCTCTCTCTCTCCCTCTCTCTCTCTCTCTCTCTCTCTGTGTGTGTGTGTGTGTGTGTCTCAATTGACGTCGCTCTTTCTAGGACAAAAACGATATATCACCATGTTGAGCCCAATTCGACCTATTCACATTGTATACTCTCTCACGCACATTGTCTATCTAGGTCACTCTCTCCAACTCGTCTCACTCTTTCGATCGCACGGCGACCCTATGTGATCGATTGACCTAGCTTCCTCCCACGCACAAAATATATCTACACGTCTGTGACTGGATCATCTCTCAAGCTCTATCTTACAGCCCTCACCCTTGCCAAAAGCTCAATCCGAAAATATCTCTCCAGAGCATATATATCTGTTCAATGAATGTCGGACCAGACTCACTTTGTCTCTCAATTAACCTCTCCATCCCTCGCAAAGTCGGAGCTATTTACATTGTGAGTGGCACTCCAACCTTGGATTAATTTGTGTAGGCATTTATTGCGATCGGTTTACATTATATTTTCGAAGCATTCGGCCCACAACTACTCCAAAGACCGTTGCAACCCACACAACTCCCCTAGTTGATTTCCCTCTGGCTCGGTCATCACTCTCTCGCACGTCCTTTCTCGCCTTCAATGTTGCACCATGGTATTATTGCAAAAAACTATGTTGTTCTCTTTAATTATTATAAATAAGCTACAAAACTACACACCGATAGTCCACTTGGAATGGAACAAAATTCGAACCACAAATTAAAGTGCTACAAACTACACACCGAGGGGCCCACATGTCATGAAACAAATTTGGATCCATATACAAATTAAAAAATAAAGGACGAGGATCGAACATGCGACTGGGCCTTCAAGCCGCACGTCAATAGGCAACATACGTAGAACAGCAATGTTTGTTGTACCCCCCTTTGTTCACATAATGTTTTTATATTACCACATCCTATTTAATGGATAACATATAATATTATTTTTAGTACTATTCACCTTCACTTACTGGTGGGTTCCATGTGTGCTCTCTCTCTCTCTCCTCCCCTTCTGCGTTTAGATGCACGGGCAAACACGAAGAACTCGCGGGCGATGTTGCCGTTGACCATATCTGGACGCGTTCACAAGTCACGGCACCAGTTTCACATACTAGCAGCACTAGTCAGTGTGTATGTCCAATGCACGTTAATTTGGAAGTATATTAAGTGCATGCGGATATTAAGTAGGATATTATTTGTGTGTTATTATGTGATTAGCACTATTTTTGGCATGAAATTAACTGCACGCTAAACGTGTTGAGCGCTTGACATTGAAGCAGTCTAGGTTGTTGGATGATGGACGAGACTTGCCTACTCCTTCTGCGTGTGCCCATCCGTGCTCCCGCATACGTGGCTTGATTTGATTGGAACAAAATAAGGCCCGGCCCCACCCCCTTAAAATCAGGGGGAGATGATTAGATTAGAAAGGAAAAAGGAAAAAAGACAGCCGTAGGATGAAGTGGGAGCACGGATGGGAGCATGGGGAGGGAGCAGGCAAGCTGGATCCTTGGATGACAAGGAATACATGTGGCTTGATTACGTTTTATATTTAATTTGATACGGCTCTAGCATAACATTCAATCGATCAAACCATAGATTTTGTTCAGTCTGACTCCGACTTTAAATTATACGATGATCGTTATAAATTAAACAGAAATGATAAATTTTCGGATTTTAAGCATGGCAATCCGAATGTTTTTATGGCAAATTTAGATTACGCAGCGGCGGTGGGGGCATCTTGAGGTGGGAAGCGGCTCCTCTGTTGTGCTCTGTGTGTCGTCGGGCCACTGCCAACGGCGACGGCGACGTCTTGCGCTGTTGTTGGCGTACTCATGGACGTTGGCCTAGCTTCAAGGAAGGCCAAAATGTTCTGGACTTCGGAGCGAGTCAACTGGCGGGAGGAGGCTACTGGCATTGGTGCAAGGAAGCGGTCAACGGCGGCCATCCATGCCGCTGAGGGGGGCACTAGCACCCGCACGGGGACAGGTGCTGTCAACAGCGCAACGGAGACATTCGTGTGCACGGGCACCGGCACGGGTGCGCACGTCTGTGCATGCGCAGGCGCATGCGCTGGCAGGTGCACGGGCACCGGCACAAACGTGCGTGTCAGTGCACGCGCAGGCGCATGCGCTGGCAGGTGCACGGGTGCGTGAAAGTCGGTGGGGACCTCATGGAACCCCGTGGGATCAAGTTCGGTGACAATGTGCGACTCGCAGCCTATCAATGCCATGGGGATGGGCGCTGGCACAGTCGGGGCGACGGGAGCCGGAACGGGAACGGGGACAGGTGTGGCGTCTTCCCGCAAGGCCAGTTCAAGCTCGTCCCGAAGCGCCTTATGTTCTTGAGACTCCGGCTGGGTGTCTTCCTCAGGAAACTGGAACACTAAGGGCAGACCATCGTGATGCGGCATGGTGTACGTTTAGGTCAGGCTAGTTGGAGGTAGACAACAGGAGAATGGTAGAGGAAGAGAGAAGATTGTAGCGATACCGGGTAGTGCGGGGTTGATTTTAAACTACGGCGCCAGCGACATTAAAAGTGGGAGCAATTGGGAAGGGCTCGCCTCCCGGTGAGCCTGCACAGCGGTCTGCTCGCACGCCTCCCTATCAGCCGGCGCAGCAGTCTACTCGCATGCCTCCCGTCTACTCATCACACGCTTGCTCGGACGGCACCTGGCGATGAGAAGCGGGGACTCGTGGCGGCACGAAACGCCCACAGTTTCAATAGTGGAAATGCTCTCCTTAACGTGACACGTCTTTGTTCCAAAATACCTTGGCTCTTCATTTGTGCAACTTGTCATAAGCAGCTTGTCTCAAATTGAAGAAAAAACTTACGAAGTAATATTTGTTCCATATCACGTGACCATGCTCAGTTTCAAGAATTCATGCTCACTTTTGGATTTTCTGAAATTTAAGATCCAGGATTCGAAACAATATCATAACCTGCATCATGCAATAAATTTTCAAGGCGTACATATGTCGTGTTGTATTTCTTAAGAAAGGTTTTGGTCAAACATTTTGCTTAGTTAGACTTCAGACAAGTTATATATGCAGAGTAAAAGGATAATCCTTCCGTACCATTGCATTGCCTGATATATTAACTCAAGTACTAGGCAGGAACAAACAGGCTCAATTATGTGCTCATCCTGGTGTAGTAGTACTAGTACTAGGCAATGCAGTTGACGGGTGACCTTGACGAGCGGCGACCGAGGGAATTGAACCGTACTCGGCACGGTAGGTAACGTTGTCTAGTTACTAAAGCATCCCTCTGTTGTTCATCGGTAGTCATTATGGACCGGGGACATGAGGGGAATTTCCTAGAGCTGGAATTCTAGCCGCCAGATATTTCGACTTGAAATGCTGAGGCTCGACTGGTTGGGGTTGCCTAATGTGTGTACCACGCACGCCACCGAAGGACATGAGCCCATTTTTTTTGTTTTTTTAGTATCAACAGGAGCCAAGGTATGGCTGGTACGCCGTTGGGTCCTACCATTCAAGAATATGAAAGGAACCTTTTAAATTGCCGAACGAATCTATGTGTATTACAATACCCGTATTTTCCTTGCAAATAATAATCTTAACGTGGTATTTGATTTATGACGAGTTGTTGAATTAGAGTGAGTTTGTGATATAGTGATCTCAACGTGGATTTCACATTTCATGGTATCCCTAGTAAGTTTTCCAATGCAAATTCGAATTTAAAAGATGAACAATATGGATGTGAGAAAACTTTGTATGTATCAAGCATAATACCACACACACATACACACAGACACACACGCACAAACACAACAACAATCCAATAAGTATAGTGCATCTATTTTTTGAAACCATGCATGTATAAAACGAATTCAAAAATACTCCTTCTATACCTAGATATTAGTCTTTTAGAGAGTTCAACAAGTGACTACATACGGAGCAAAATGAGTGAATCTAGACTCTAAAATACGTCTATATACATCCGTATGTGCCAGTCCATGTGAAATCTCTAAAAAAAACTAATATTTATAGAAACAAATGGAGTAAAATGTAAGACATGCATGGTCCTCAGTTCAATATTTAAAATGAACATGAGACTGAAACATGAATATTAAGTCTAGTACTACAGTACATGCAAATGTTGTGTTTAGGCGGAGCTATGATTGTCGGGGGTCAACTCCTCGACCTTAGATAAAATTGTGGAACTCTGTTTAGGGTTGTTTAGATTATATTTGTCCCCACCCTTCTGTTGGAGATATGCCCTAGGGGCAATCATGTATGATGATATTTCCTATGTGTTTACGAATAAATATAGTCCTTGGACATTATCAATCATGTATATCAGCAAGTACGTGACTTGTTTGTGGGATTATGCATTGTATGATGATTGTCCTAAAAGGTCCCTAGCCGAAAGGGCTGTGTGGACGCACAGCCGACTAGACTAGCATATGACATGGTCGATGGCTCGGTCTCACTAGCCATGGAGCATTGGATGCTAACAGGATAATATGGACTTGGAAAGGCCTGGTCGGATTCGACGTAGTCGGATCTGAGACGAGATAAGGTCCGAGTCAGACAGACCCAACTATGAGACGCAGTGATATGTCATTTGTGAGTCTCTAGTACAACATACGTTCTATGTCCTAAGACCTGAGCTGACACATGTATTCGGGATGGTAACAGACTTGCTTTGGGCCGACCAAATGCTACTCCGTGACTGGGTAGTTACAAAGGTAGGTTTCGGGTTTGTCCAGTCCATGCTGCGAGACATGGTCGAGCAAGATGGGATTTGCCCCTCCTATCAGGAGAGATACACTCTGGGCCCCTCGTGTGATCTGACCCGGATAAGCATGGCCATGCGACAAGGATTATGAGATAATCCGGACTGTGGTCGGTATCACTGGAACGATAAAGAGGTCGGGCTAGCACAAGGATGACAGTCTTGCCTTGAGCCCGACAACATATATCGTGCGGCAAAGGGAATAGAAGTGTGACACATTGTACAGGTTCACCTAACCAGCTTCATAGTCTGCTTGGTGGTCGGCACGCCTTGCTAGAGGCCGCTATAAACCGTGCAGGTTGGAGGTGATCCGAAATGTAACCGAGCCGACTTGAACCTAAGGGGTCGCACGCTTATGGGAAGGAACCTACGAGGTCGGTTCGTAGGACACTGGTCGGATGTGATCCGAACTGGACTAGGAACATGACCGAGTAGACTTTGGGCTTTACAGTCCGTGCGAGGACCAAGTGTTGAGCCTGCGACGGTCGCCTATATAAAGTGGAGGTGCGGCACACTCATAAGGTTGATCGCTTCGGCACTGCGACTAGGGTTTGCATGTGTTGCGAATAGCCACCTCCACTCGTTGCCGGCTGTGTGATCGGACCTAGCAGTCCGCCGCACGGTGTTCCTCCTGCACGCGCGGATACTGTTAGAGGCGGTGCACTTGCGCCTCTCCGGCGAACTTGTACGTGGGATCGGACGACCGGCTGTTCGAGGGAGATCGGACGAGGAGGAGACGATCCACACGGACGCGCTGCCCCAACTCTTCTTCCGCTGCACGGCACTGCGCGTCTAGTGGTAACGATCCATGATCCATCTCCCGTAGCATGTTCTTGGTTGTCTTGCGCGTAGGAAATTTTAATTTGCAGTCGACGCACCCTACCGTAGATCCCAACACCTCCCAACCACCGATTGGTTGTGCACCCCCACCCCTCCTCCCCGGGAGAATATCATGTGCCCCCATACCTTAGATGCTATATGCCTATACGAGTTGCTTGGAGCTTGTAGATCTGAGATATAATAGCTCACATGATGTGTCTTAATATTTTAACAGGAAACCTTGATTAGTTTGAGAATTGCACACAATTTGTACAAAAACTACTCAGATGCCCTTGGATCCCATATCCAACGACCTCGAAGCTCATATCACCGTAGCATCTAAGATGAAGGAGGACATCATATTCTCCTGTATGTAAGAATATCATGTGCTACCACACCTTAGATGCTTTGGTGATACAAGCTCTTCGGATCCGTTGGATTTGTGACCCAACACCTCCTCGGTGGTTCGAATGGTTTTTTGCAGAAAAGCCCCAAAAGAGTTCGGCCATTGCTTACAAGCACAAAGACAGCTCAAATGCCATTGGATCTCAGATCAAACAACCTCAAAGCTCATATCACCGTAGCATCCAAGCTGCGATAGCACCTTATGTTTTCTCGCACGGGAGTATATGAGGTGCTCCCGCACCGTAGATTCTATGGTGATACGAGTTCACTGAGATCTAACGGCCCACAGTAGGAGGTTTGAATGTTTTTGCAATATACGGCTGATAGAGTTTGGGAAATGCGCAAAAAGTACAAGTACTATGCATGTGCCATCTGATCACTGATCAGATGACCTAGATGCTCATATCACCGTAGCGGGTAATTAAGCTACGGGGAGCACCTAATATGAGCAACGGGGAGCCGTTGGATCGAAGATGCAGCGGCACACACGAGGCCTGAATGTTTTATTTGCAAAAAAACCTTTGGGGAGTTTGGAAATTGCGCATAATTACAAAGACTACTCCCAAGCCATTGGATCTCACTTCCAACGGTGTAAAAACTCGTATCACCATGGTATCTAAGTTGCGGGGTGGATGTGATATTCTATGCCGCTGTCATTTTTGTTCGTAAACTTGCAAAATACGTGTACCTCGTGTTGTTACTTGTCTAACCGCGCAAAGTGTTTGTTAAAAAAAACCATCCTACACTGAATATCGGAACAACACACGGGGGTCCCACTTGTCATTAATCAAATTTGGACCTAAAACTAACAAATCTGAAAGAGGAGATTCGAACTGGCAACCTGGACTAAAAAGCATAAGTCGATAGCCTGAAACAACAACGGTTGTTGGCTTTGTCCCATAACTTGATTTTATACAGTATTACATTGAGTAGAGTAGAGGGAGTGCCTCGTCAACACGTGCATGACCGTTGTCTCACTTACTGGTGGGTCCTAGGTCTGCAATCTCAATCTCTCTTCTCTCCATTTTCTAACCTTTGCACGGGCACACACGAAGAGCGGCGCTAGCTTGCCGTGGTGTTATTACAACAACAACAACAAAAACTTGGAAATAGAAGAATCGCCTAGAACAAGAGACGTTGTGGCTGGTCGAGACGGAGCTAACCACATCTATCCTCCGTGCCACGTTTGCATGATGAAGCTGTGTGGCTAGTGGGATGTTTTCGACCGACTGGCTGGGTCCATAGGTCGAACCATAGGTACTAGAGTTACTGCCGATGTCTGATACAGTACTCCCTCCGTCTAGGTGAGTAAGTCACCATGACCAAGGAGGAGGGGGAAACGAGAGACCTTAATGTTTATTTGCTAATTAATAACATTGCATGCAATGAACTAACCACTGCATGTCATGTTTGGTAGTCTCAAATCATTAAAAGCATGCACACCCCTCATCTCTTATTGGTTGATATGTCAAGAAACAAGAAATGAGATAGAAGTTAATGCACCGCGCCTAAGTGTTTTGGGATTATTTGATTTTGGTAAGATGACGTACACACCTAGACGGAGGGAGTATATTTTTACACGCACATTTTTCCTTCGTGCTGAGACGTGGCACACCCTACCGCGCAGTTTCAGGGTCCTCCCGGGTGGTGCACGCATATATTCTTCCTAACGTGGGATGCCCTACCGCGCGTTTTCTGGGTCCTCCTCGGTCGTAGTGCTGAAGCAAGTAAATGAGTCGTCAAATCACGAAAGACCACCTTTCCCGCCGAGTACATCAGTGAAGCACGGTGCCTAGCTAGTTGGGCTAGTTCGACCAATTAGCTAGGCCGCTGCCACATTTGTTTTTTCACCCCTTTTTAATCTACTTGCCAGCTGGTAAATTTAAATATCCACCGCGGCGTTGCTCTAGTGTTTGGGTGCGGCAGGATTTTTAATTTTTTGATTGACGGGAGCACGCGCGGCAGCAATTAGTCACGATGAGTCCGCCTGTAAAACCCACTGCTCCCTGATGTGAGAAGTCGTTGACTGGTGTTTTACCGTGGTGAAAACCAAAAGATTCCCCGCTCCTCGGCTGGCTCCCTCCGCCTTCCCGTAGATTGCATTGGCTTTCAGCCGTTTCTCCCCCTTTGCTTCTACCTGGTGCCATGGCGGCGCAGCAGATCACGGAGTCCGAGATGAGGCGCCTGACACAGGAGCTCCATGCCAAGGATGCGGAGCTCAGGGCCAAGGACGTGGAGCTCTGTGAGCTCAAGGTGGAGAGGAGTGACATGCTCCTCCATTATGTGCGGGAGTTCACGGAGCTTCAAAAGTGGCAGGCGTCCACCAGAAAGATGCTCGAGGCGTCGGCAGCGTTGCTGCAGAAAGCGGGAGATACGATAGGCCGTCAGGGGAACTGGCTGGAGCGCGAGTGGGCCGATCGTAACGAGGTCCAGGATCGCCTCAGCCACTTGGTGAACCAAGTTGCCACGCACGTGTTGCGGCTGCGCGATGCCTACCGTCGTGCCAGCGCGACGATGCTGGCCATCGGGCTAAACCTATTCGACCACCCTGTCAACTTCAACAAGCTGTGGCTTCCTGACCTGGTCTCCTTCTTCACCTATATCTCCGAGGAGCTGAGCCGTCTCCGCGTGATGGTGGGGGCTGAGCTGGACAAGGAGGGGTTGCGGGCTGCCGTCGCCGTTGCCGGGCGAATCCTTTCAGGGCTCCGTCACCGGAATCCATTCGTGCCATTGGCCGCCGGCTTTGACGAGCTGGCTCCCGTGGACCGGGAGTGGGCTCTGTGGGCGGTTGCACCCTGCAACACCAACGTCGTCCGCCTCGAGAAGCAGATGGACTTCGGTGGTGTTTAGGCGCCCTCTGCATGGGCATGTCCATGTCTCGGTGCAACATGACCGTTGGATCAAACTCAGACGATGCAGATCAGCCACTGTAGCACAAAGCGTGTGGGTGTGTTTGGTTGCATTCTCATCTCAATATAGTTGTTTCCTCTTCGTGTATTTTTGTTAACCTACTAGTGTGGACTCATGCACCCTTCATGCACTCTGCCAAACACCCAAAAGTGGGTCGAGAATGGAACTTTTGCTCCCATCCCGTGCACCCTTCATACGGAATTCCCCTTCATACACCCTTCCTAACACTATTCGTGCTTCATATGGTTCATGTTTCATGGAGTACTGTAGTACCGTACTCTTCGTGCGATGTAGACCTACTTCTGTTAACATTGATCTCGCCGTTCATTCTCGACCGGACAATCGAAAAAGCGGTACTATGTTACATATAGGAGTAGTTGACATGCACACAACATCATTTGTTATCGTCATATCTTACTACACTAGCAAGAAGATTGTCTAGTACTGACGTATGAACCACTGCACATGCCTAGTTGTAGGAGCATTGTGTATGTTCAAGTGGCTGCCGTGTTTCGCACTCCTACGTCATAAGAGTGGAAACACTTGCTATAATCATTTTTTTCTTCAGAAAAACAGTGGACACGATCTACCATGTGGATCCTCCTCCAGCCATGCGCTAAATTACTCACTTTCACCGACGTGTGGGACAGCCAACACCTGGGTCCACCAGCCATGCACTAAATTACTCTGTAGTCGAGTGACGGTAGACTACCCCGATCGAAGCGCCGGCAGTAATGCCCAATGAGCCGTCAAATCACAAAACCCCCTCCTTTCCAGCAGTAAGTTGGACGGACGAAGCAACCATCATTTCACTCTTCTCTCTCAGCTTCCTCTCTTGAAGAAAACCCCCACTTGCTTCGCTTCTCCCTCATCTTGTTCCTCCTTTCACTCTTCTCTGTCAGCTTCCTCTCTTGGATGGACGCCGGAGCACCGGCCGACGTGATGTCTATGGCTCTGGCCAAAACCGTCGAGGCTCATGGTACGAAGAAGTGCAAGCACCCCGCCGAGACTACCACAGACAAGCTCAAAGCCATCGCCCTGTCCAAGCCCCCCTCTCCGGGATCCCTCATTAAGCAATTCCAGGTAATGTCTCTTGTTGACGATCTTTTTCTCAATCTTGATCGTGTTTTTTCATCTAACATGCAGTACTAGTACTGGTAGTACAACTTTCTGGGTGATCTTGCATGTGATTTTAGTGTGCCAAATGACGGTTCTAAATTCCTCTTTTGACCAAAACATGCGAGAGGTTGACACTGATTTCTTATAGATTACTTTCAACTACTCCCTCTGTCCCAAATTTCTTGTCTTAGATTTGTCTAGATACGGATGTATCTAATACTAAAATGTGACTTGATACATCCATATCTAGACAAATATAAGACGAGAATTTTGGGACAGAGGAAGTACTTTATGAACATCAATGCTACCTTTGAAGAGGGTATATTTGCCTCAGTAACTTGTGTTATGGATATTGCAAGTAATCCCTCTCCTCTCATGCCTTTGAAGACATGTTGTAGTGTCTTTGTTCACTCATTTTTGTGTGTATATGTAGTCATATATGGAGTATAATATCGAAAATCATCTTATATTTCTGAATGGAGGTAGTAATAAAATATGGTTTCTGTTTGAATTAAAACCAGGTCCACGGTGGAGATGAAGTTCTCAAAGTCATGCCTTGTGAACTAGAAGACCTGGGGATGAGTTCTACTGCTAAACTATCCAATTTTTGTGTCCTTATCGCCACGTGTCCTGAACTAGTGTTTTCATGTAGCATTGTTGTCAGGCGTGTTCTCGAGCCTGTACTTGACCACAACAATTTCCTGGATGTGCCTTCGATTACGAAGGGTGTGGTTCTTGTAAAGCTTCCCAACAAATCTGATGCGGCCTGTCTTCATCATCATGTTTATGAGTGGAAAGACCACTCTGTTAGGTTCTCCAAGGTTGACAAGATGGTGATGGTGCATGTAGACATCTCTCACGAAGTCCATGGCCTAGTCAGTGTCAGATTTGGGGTTCCGGCAGACCCTCTAGATTAGAACACTGGGGTGCACGTGGAGATTTAGCCATCTGCATGCCTGCTCCTCACCGCCTTGCTATGAACTAAGCAATCAAATCGGACAACACAAGAGACACGGGATTTATACTGGTTCAGGCCACCATTGTGGTGTAATACCCTACTCCAGTGTGTTTATGGTGGATTGCCTCTTGGGCTAATGATGAACAGTACAAGGAAGAACGGCCTCGTGAGGGTCTGTTCTTGGCTGGCGCAATGAACTGCTAGGGGAGTTCAGTCGCTCTCTCTACTGGGTTCTAGGTGAGGATCCGATTGATCTCTCCGTCCCCCTACCTTGTGGGTGGCTAGTCCTATTTATAGGCGAAGGCCCAAGGCCTCTTCCCAAATATTGAGCGGGAAGGGCACCAACAATTGGCCATTTTGAAGGGGTACGTCTAGTACACTTATCCTGACTAAAGTTGGTCCTCGCCTGCCAAAGGCTCCGGTGGTGACACCGGCTTGGGCTCCATGATGACTTCCATCCTGCCGCTTTGCTGGTCTTGGTCTTGTTGCACCGAAATGGATGCCTTTGTTGATGCTCTCGCCTGCGCTTGCTCCCTTTGCACCAAAGAGGAAAGAAGGACACTGCACGGGTTGGCGCCTGCCTGGCGCCCTTGGTCGTCATGGCTTGCGTCATGGGCACCTCGCGAGGTACCCTGCCTTGATCTCTCCGCCTCCTCGCGAGCCAGCCTGATGAGGCCGTGCCTGAGGAAGCCTCCTGTCGTCCGCCCTACGAGGCTTGGCCCCTCATGAGGGTCTTGAGCTCGTGTTGATGAAGATGGGCCATGTTGGGCCGCCCCTTGAGCCACGCCGCATGCCGCATGCAAGCAAGTCTGGGGACCCCCGTTCCCAGAACACCGACAGTAGCCCTCGGGCCCAAGGCGCACCCGGACTTGGCTGAGCAGAGAGGCGAAGGGGCAAGTGCGAAGCGCCGCGGGCCCTAATAGCCTGCGGCCTCGGGCACCGCGTGGCGGTTGATTGGACGTGGGTGGCCCTGCTTCCCCACGCTTCCTTATTTTGCGCCCAGCTAGGCGGACCCGTGGTTGCACACAGTCTTTCCTCTTCTTGCCGCTCGGCCATCCCCTGTCCTTCCTCCTCTCGTGCTCCAGTCTCTGCTTCCAATCCAATCTCGAATCCTCCATCTTCTCGTCGCCATGGCTCCGATGAAGAAGGGAAAAGGGAAGAAACCCATGCATCCGCCTCGCTCGCCGTCATTGGCGGCTCCCGCCGTCGATCATACTCAACCGAGAAGGCTTGGACAAGGTCAGCTCTGCCCTGGCCACCATCTTCAACGAGTGCGGGAGGACGACTGCTTGGCCCGCATCCCACTTCTCCATCGACAGAGTGGTCACTGAGGTCCAGTACATTGCCGACGCCCTGTGGGCGGGATTAGTTTCCCCCTTTTCCGATTTCTTCAATGCTGTGTTTTCCCATTACCAGATCTATATGATGCATCTGGGTCCTGAATCCATTACTCTTCTAGCCATCTCCGCCTTCGTCTGCGAGGCGATGATGGGCATCCCTCCTTCGGTTGCCTTGTTGCGCCACTTCTTCTCTCTGCGCCTCGTCGATCGCACTCAATGCTCAGGGTGTGTGAGCTTCATTGCCGCACCAGAAACGGCAACTTCAGGGATTGATTTCAGCCTTCCTCCGTCCGCGCCTGGGTTTCACGAGCGGTGGTTGTATGTGGATGTAGGGGTACCCAGCCCCCTGCTTTCGGAGCCAAAGTCGCCTGATGTCCCCAATTCAGGCTGGGGCCAGGAGATGCTCACGAGCCCCCGGCTCATCTTCGTCTAGCATCGTTTCGCGCTCTTGAGGGCGCTCATTGTGATAGCGCCCAAGGTGGTGAAGGAGTTCCTGCTACGTCGCATTGCTCCTCTCCAGCGCCACTCCCGCCGGATGTGGTCCTTCGGCGGGCGTGGAGATCGCATGAGGCTCTAGGAGGAGGACCTTATGCCTGAAGCACTAAGGAAGGTGCTCTTGGTCTTGACCGGGGACCCTTCCCCCGGCAGCATCCGGCATGGAGGGGCTTTCCTGTAGCTCTGCTCGAACAGGGGCGACTTTGTGAAGCAGATGCCCGTCTTCGACGAATGGGGGCTGCGCCCGCCGTCCTTAGGGGTCCTCGCGAGAACCCAGTGATGGTGACTGCCCTTCCAGTCGTCCATGGCGGTCCCTCCTCGAGTGGCGGGGCAGGGAGGCATGAACCGCTAGAGGCTGAGGGGGCCCCCGTCGGAGCGATGACGCCTGGCAGCACTCCTGAGGGGGCATCTCCTGAGGCCTGCACTGCTGCGGCTGAGGGTGTGGAACCGCGGCCTACGGCACCCGTGGTTGAGGAACCTGGGGCCCCAGCTATCCTTCCTAGTGAGGCGACCGGTGGCGTGCATCGGGACGACGCACCAGGCGCTGGGCATCTTGCCGCTTCTTCCTCGTCGCAGGCTGACCCCTACGCTCAGCTCCTGGGTCGCTTCCGCGTGGACTTCGAGGCTCTCCGGAAGAAAAGGGAGGCCTTGGGTGATGACTACCCTTACCACCTACTGAAGCGCCAGAAGTATTTCGCCATTGATGAGTAAGCCTTCCCTTTTCCTAGCTCTTGGCTCTCCCGTTGCTTTGGCTGATCCTTGCTCCGCAGGCCCCTTCCCGTCGAGCTCACGGAGATGGCTGAGGAGCCATCCCCACAGGCTCCATCCTCTCCACCACCTTTGAGCCCCCCGAGTTCCAGCAGAGCCCTCATGGTGAGGCCGCCCAGGGAGGTGAGCCATCCTGTGGTGCATCGCGGCCCAGCACGCCTTGCGAGCCTTCTCGTGGCCTAGCCAGCCTGCCATGGGCCTCGCGTCTGATCATGGATGGCGATTGGCTGAGGTCGGCCCTGCACCCCTCATTTCGGGAGGGGCTGGCCCCTGGCCGGGCTTCTGGCGAGGCGTACCTGGCCATCACGAGGGAGCCAGCCCCCAGCCCCCTGCCCAGAGGGGGAGTGCTGATTCGAGGCCCCCGACGCTTACTTGGGGCGGATGACGACGCAGAAGACGTGCTTGAGCACGCCCGGAGGCATCGCGCTCTTCGCCAAGGTTTCTCCGGAGGACGGTTGACGCAGTAAGCCAGCTTGGTGAAGAGCTTGATGATGAAGACGCGCGCCTTGAGGCCGAGGGCCTGCGCCTGGCTGAAGAGAGGCGCAAGCTACAGGCGGCAGTTGCCCTTGTGCGCCACCAGCGTGACCTCGACAATGAGGAGGCTGAGGAGTTGCTGGCGGCCTCCCGGGAGGCCCGTTGTTGGGTCGTCGAGGAGACCCGAGAGGCTGATCGGCGACGTGAGGCGGTGGATGAGCGGTGCGGGAACTCCTTGCCCGGTGCCACTCCTTGGAGCAGCAGGTAGAGATGCGTGAGTCGGCCCTTGCATCAATGAAGGTGGCTTCGGTCGATCAGGCAGAGCTCCTGAGACGTGAGGAGGCACTGACGCTGGAAGCTGCTGAGCGCGCACGCGATCTTGAACGTCTGGAGACGAGAGAATGCCTGGTGTCACAGGCGGAGGATGACGTTGCTGCGCGCAAGGCCCGGGTCCTGGAAGAGGTTGGGCGCGGGGTGACAACAGCCCAATTGGACCTTGAGCGCGAGTTCGAGGAGAGGCTGGAGTTGATCCGGGTCGAGGCTGAAGGCAGGACCGCTGCCCTGAGGGCCAAGCTGGAGGAAGCGGCGCGGCGGGCCGACGCTTCTCGCTCCTTCTTCGCCAGCGGGTGGACGAGGCCAAGGCCGTTGCACGGTAGAACGAGGACGAGATACGCTAGCGGCGGATCTTGGAGCACGAGCACGTCCCCATGCTCGCCAGGCTCCGGGAGAGAGCCAACGTGGCTCTGGGAAACATCTGCGAGGCGGCTGTCGACCAGCCCCACGCAGTCAACTATGTTGGCAATCTTCAGTTCTTCACCAACGTGGTGACGCAGCTGGAGGCACGGTCGGCCGATGCCAACAGGCTGGTAGAGGAGAGGAGCCGCGCCCTGCTCGGACGTGCCTTCTCTCGTGTCTTCAGCCACCTTCAGAACATGTTCCCAAACTTTGACTTTGACGCCGCCATCGCTCCAGTGCCCCAGGTCATCCGGGATGACCTGGCACGCTCGGTGGAAGACAATGTGGATGCCCTCGTTAGGGCCCTCGCCTTTGATAACGACAACGTGGTCGTGGCTGCTGATGAAGGTGATGTGGTGGACGGCCCTGGCGCTGCTGCCGGCGATGCGGAGGACGATGACGAGGCCAGCGGCGCCAGCGATGATTCAGGAGGCGCCCCCGGGGATGCATTGGGGGATTTATCCGACTGACCGCGTGTTGTCACTGCTTCCTTAACCTGCGCGAATAGAGTTCAGGTCTTGCGCTGAAGGTTGTAAGAGCATTTTGGGAGGGGGAGCCCCTCATGTAAAAACTTGCATTCAGTGTATTAGTAGATGCAACATCACCCGCATGCCTGCGCCAAGTGGCTTGACTTTGGGGCATGCACAGCCCCAAACTTATTGTTGCGTGAGGGTGTCATAGGCGGCGAGCTTTACAGGCATTGGCCTTCTTCACAGGCTCCGAGCCCTTCTCGAGAGGATGAACTTCACAGGCGTTCGCCTTCTTCGCAGGCTCTGGGCCTTTTCCAAAACGCGATAGCTTCACAGGCGTTCGCCTTCTTCACAGGCTCCGGGACCTTCTCGAGAGGATGAACTTCACAAGCATTCGCCTTCTTCGCAGGCTCTGGGCCTTTTCCGAAACATGATAGCTTCACAGGCGTTCGCCTTCTTCACAGGCTCTGGGCCTTTTTCGAAACGTGATGGCTTCACAGGCGTTCGCCTTCTTCACAGGCTCTGGGCCTTTTTCGAAACGTGATGCCTTCACAGGCATTCGCCTTCTTCACAGGCTCTGGGCCTTTTTCGAAACGTGATAGCTTCACAGGTGTTCGCCTTCTTCACAGGCTCTGGGCCTCTTGTCAACCTGCGGAGGGCCGAGCCTACTGAGCCTGTAATGAGAACCTCATGAGAGGGCGCAGCGACGGCAGTCCGGGCTGTATGCAAGCTAGGCCTGGCCCGAATCGCGAGGGGCTCACGAGGGGAGGCAGCTGAGGTGAAGTGGCAACCAAAACGTGAGAGATTGGTCGAACAAGACTAAGCACCCCTTCCCCGAACACACACAAACCTTCAAGCTCAAATCCAACTTAAATTCAACAGGGAAAACGACAGCCAAGGAGAAAAGCAAAGAAAGCAGAAAAAAGGCCGCGTCCGGCACCTAGTCTAGTCTTGGACGTCTTCTCACCAGCACGGAGCTAAGTGCTGCTACTGGGCGTAGGAGGGAGCCCCAGGGCCTGAGGCCGACACCCCTGAGACTCCGGGGCGTGTACAACCCCACTCATTATTACGTGAGAGTGTCACGGGACGGCGAGCTTCACAGGAACTGGGCCTTCTTCACAGGTACCGGCCTTGCTTCATATCGCCAGACAAGGGGCCCGCCTTGCACCACACTCTAGTGCCATCAACGACGACCGGAAACTAGGACGCCGCCGATGGGGTAGAGCGGTCGCCAGTGGTTCCCCCGACGACCACAGGTCCTCTGCTAGGGGCAGGCTCTGGGGCACCTCCCCAGCAGAGGGCCTACCTCCTGAGGACGCCTTGCTCCAAACGCCGCGGTGGCGATGTAGGATCTTGGCCCCTCTCCTGCAGCCCCCGGCGCCCTCCTCCTGAGGGGTAGGAAACCGTGGGAGTGGGGCAGCCACCCGTTGTCGTGACCTGCACTTCCTGCGATCCACGGCTGGCGTATGCCTACTCCTGGGGGATTAGTGGTACCTGATACTCGTTGTTTCCAGCGTAGCCGACAGGGCCTTCCCGGGGCTCATGGAAGAGCTCAGCTTCTGGCGTCTCGTCCCCCCAGCTTGGGGCGAGGAGCGAGCCTTGTTCGTCCTCATGTGCGCGCCCTTGGCCCATCATGTTAGGCACGTACTCTTCTGGGGCCGCCATCCCGAAGACTGCATTGTAGCGCCCCGCGTGCCATGCAGTGCTACTTGAGGCACCCGCCTGGGGGTGGTAGCGCGGCGGCCCGCCGGGGCCGTGGGTTGTGGCGAGTCCTTCTTCGATGGCCGGGGGTGGAGGTAGCACCGCTGCTGGCTCGGCTCTGACTGCCTGGCCGGCATTGAGGTGCCCTGGGAGTCTGCCTGGGGCCGCACGGGAGTGCACGGAGCCCCTGGATGGGCCACCCTGGACCTGAGGTGGGAGCTGGGTGCAGAAGGGGGGAGCCCCCGAGGCGGCGAAGCCCAGGAGCTCGGCCACCCGTTCTAGCAACACGTCGTGACCGCCTTCCAGCAGCCTGCACTGCAGTAGCTCTCGGGCCACCGTGAGCGCGGCCCTCGAGTTCGCCTGCTCCCATCGGGTGTACGGTGCCGTGGCCGTAGCATGATGGGAGGCCCTCGCCGCCGACCGTGCTTGCCGCATCGTGAGAGCTGCCGCCGCCTGTCCGCGCCGCCCGCGGCCTGCAGCGCCCTGCAGACCGCGAGCTGCCTGGGGCGCGGGGTTGCCCGGGGCGAGTGGCTCCGCATGGGCGGGCCAGGCCGCCTAGGGGTCAGGGTTGCCTGCTTGGTCGCCAGACATGATGATGATGATGCGACAGGACGTGAAGTGGCAGAGGATGGATTCCGGCGCACCCCTACCTGGCGCGCCAAATGTCGGATTTGGGGTTCCGGCAGACCCTCTAGATTCGAACACTGGGGTGCGCGTGGAGATTTAGCCCTCTGCCCACCTGCTCCTCACCGCCTCGCTATGAACTAAGCAATCAAAGGGACAACACAAGAGACACGGGATTTATACTGGTTCAGGCCACCATTGTGGTGTAATACCCTACTCCAGTGTGTGTGTGGTGGATTGCCTCTTGGGCTAATGATG
Source organism: Triticum aestivum (assembly GCF_018294505.1). Classification (NCBI taxonomy): domain Eukaryota; kingdom Viridiplantae; phylum Streptophyta; class Magnoliopsida; order Poales; family Poaceae; genus Triticum; species Triticum aestivum. The sequence continues at coordinate 511,013,222 of NC_057795.1, forward strand.
AAGAGTACAAGGAAGAACAGCCTCGCGAGGGTCTGTTCTTGGCTGGCGTGATGAACTGCTAGGGGAGTTCAGTCGCTCTCTCTACTGGGTTCTAGGTGAGGATACGATTGATCTCTCCGTCCCCCTACCTTGTGGTGGCTAGTCCTATTTATAGGCGAAGGCCCAGGGCCTCTTCCCAAATATTGAGCGGGAAGGGCGCCAACAATTGGCCATTTTGAAGGGGAACATCTAGTACACTTATCCTAACTAAAGTTGGTCCTCGCCTGCCAAAGGCTCTGGTGGTGACGTCGGCTTGGGCTCCATGATGACTTCAATCCTGCCGCTTTGCTGGTCTTGGTCTTCTTGCACCAAAATGGATGCCTTTGCTTGATGCTCTCGCCTGCGCTTGCTCCCTTTGCACCAAAGAGGAAAGAAGGACACTACGCGGGCTAGCGCCTGCCTGGCGCCCTTGGTTGTCATGGCTAGCGTCATGGGCACCTTGCGAGGTACCCTGCCTTGATCTCTCCGCCTCCTCGCGAGCCAGCCTGACGAGGCCGTGCCTGAGGAAGCCTCCTGTCATTCGCCCCGCGAGGCTTGGCCCCTCGCGAGGGTCTTGAGCTCGTGTTGATGAAGATGGGCCATGCTGGGCCGCCCCTTGAGCCACGCCACATGCCACAGGCAGGCAAGTCTGGGGACCCCCATTCCCAGAACGCCGACAGTCAGTTATGCGGGGTTCATCCCGTAGGTCGGTGGCAAGAAATAGTCTGTAGAGTTTAATTAGTGCAACTTTGCTTGTCTGTAGTAAGTACTATTGTTCAGTACTTGATTTGTGTTTGTGAACCCTGTATTGTTTATTAGTACTGCCGCTTTTGGTGTGTGGTCAGTCCTGAGAACGGTCTATGTTAATGTCTGTCCACTGAATTCAGTCTGTATATTTTGAAGTATCCAGATCATCTTTTTTGTGAGGACGGTTTATCAATTATGGTTACACTCCAATATCTGTATGCATTGCAGGGTTTATCGCACCCACCAGGATTTCCAGTCCCATGGATGTTCGGTCCATACGATTTGTCATGACCTTTGGACTGTCTTGCTTGTGGGAGTAGGAGGGGCCCCTGCATGCCAGCCATAGTTGGACGATCAATCTTCTATTTAGTACTTCAACATAGTGATTTCCTGGTAAGGATTCACTCATGTCACATCAAGTAAATCTTATTGATTTACTGTCTAAATCTTATTGAATTAATGTCATGTTTACTTTCTTTTCCTGCAATTTTATGATGCAGGTTTTGCCATGTGACATTCATCACAGAATAAACCGTTTGGTTTGCTCTATGATGGCTATTTTTGCAGGTTTGACTTCTTATGTCATGTCAGTAATGAAGGCACTGTGCATCACTTATATTACTGGAAAAAATTGGATCAGTCTGTTGTCTGAGTACAAGCTGAATCCCTATGATGAACTGCAGTTTGGTTTAACAAAAACGCCACAATTAGTCCTTCTCGTGTTTAGAAGAAATGAAGAAAAAGACTGGATCAAGATCATGGATCCTAGTCAAGTTAGAAAGCTGATCATAGCAGACCACACACGATCGCCGCTGTCTCGCACATCGGTACAACCTTCAGCAATGGATCAAGCACCGACAGTTGCTCTAGCACTGACAGCGGCAGCAGCTCAGTCTGATCTAGTTGAGGATTGGGCACCAATCGCGTCAGCGGATCAGTCTGATCTACCGGAGGATTGGGTATCGACACCAGCACCTGCTCCGACACCAGCACCAGCAGCGGATTCGGCACCTGCACCACCACTTGCACTTGCATCTGCTCCGGCCCGTGCAGTTGCACCGGCAACAGACTGGGCTGCAGTTCGCACTTCATATACCTAAGTCCTTACGAAAACCGACATGTCCACCTTCTTGGTAAGCATTGGCCGCCCAAGTGCTTCATTCTTTTTTCTTTTCATGTTGTTTCACATGATTCACTATGTTGATCTAACTGTTTGGGTATGTCTTCTTGTTTGCAAACAGAGAATTCCTAGAGCAACGAGGGAGTCGTTCAACAATCCGGGCGACCGCGGCCAAGTTTCTCTTACCATGGGCAGCCTTGGTGTCAATGAACCTTCTTAATATACCGTAAGTACAAAGGATGGTCACATGATGATTGATGCTAAAGGATGGTCAAGGTTCAAATCTAAATCATATCTTGCGGTAGGGGATGATGTCAAAATCGAACTTTCTCGGCAAGGAGAGCTGGTCCAAATCAACTTTGAAATTCTTCAGTAGCAGCACGCAACTGCCGAACTGATCTATCCTCCGAGAGATTTTGATGTAATAATCTGGCATGGTGAAACAAGTGTCCTGTGTGTATAAGTAGTACAACCATATTATTTATCACATGGTATATCGTTGATAGAATTGCAACTCTGATTGCTAGTTAGGAACTGTCATTCGATTTCATTCCAACAACTGGCATGCATTATTCAATTTTGTGTATTCGCCTTGCGACAGCATCTAAAACCAGCATTGTACCGATCGCTTGCAATATGAAAAGCATTGAGGTAGAACACATGGGCCCCCAAACATGCAGGGTGGGCCTGCGGCCCAAAGTACTGAACCATGAGCCTGTCTGAGTATTATATTCTCAGCTGAACCCCCATAATGCCCGTGCGTTGCACGTAACATCAAGATGCATTTGTATGAGTATTTTATCTTGTGAGAGGAAAGGATGAACGAGGGAAGGCCTTATTTGCAAATGTGGAGAGGTGTGTGGGTACCTTTTTGCAAAATTGCCATAGTTTCCTTCCTATCCGTCAGATATAAATCGGACGGCCTATATTGCAGGATGGCAGGCACACCATCATCACCAACTCGTCTATAATTTGTTAAAAACAACTCTGTTTTTTATAATTATATATGTTATATATATTCCTCTTGATTTTTCTTATGTATAAAGTTGTGATATAAAAGATTTGTATATTTCTTTACAGAGGGAGTATCTCTCTGTCAAAAAATATATTTATGTGTAACTAGTTACTCCTGTATTTCTACTTCCTTTCGCTGATATGTGGGGCAACAGGCAACGGGGTCCACGTGCCATATGCACAAATTAGAGTGCGCAACTGCACGGTAGACACACCCCGGTCGTAGCACCGCAGTAATGCCCAATGAGCCGTCAAATCACAACCCCCCCCCCTTTCCAGCTTTAGCAGTAAGCTGGACGGACGAAACGGCAATATTTCACTGGGCCTGAATCTCCTTCTCCCCTGTCTGCTTGTTCAGAGAAAAACCCCTCTCGGCGATTGCATAGGGTTTTCTCATGGAGAACCAGGTACGAATTCTTCATCCATCCCCGATAAATCCAAGTCCCTTGGTCGCAGGTAATGCTAGGATGGTAGCCGCCGCCATTGATGCATTTTTCTTCCTACTGAATCTAGTGTGTTTCATTTGCAGTGCCCAAAGTGCGAGTACCCTACAGGTTTCTGCACCCTCGGCGAGACGCCACACTTGTTCCTTCTCATCCTAACACAGGATTTTGAAACACGCACAGTATGTTCCTAGAATCCTCTATTCTATCCGGGAGGGTGGGGGTTTTTTGAACATGTTGTCAACTAATTTGGAAATTTGGATTGCTATATTTGGATAAAAGGTACTACTACTACGATGGTCAACACTGACATGAATGAGGAAGGTATTTCTAGATTTGGATAGGGAATACATTGTGTTCCCATATTATTTTTCCTGCAGTGCATTATTTGCTCTTCCAAAACACATGTACTCAAGATGCTCGGCCTTGCCATAACTGAATACACTAGTTGAATGGTCACAGTGAAGACAAGCCATGGATATAAGTTCCAAGTTGGCTTCATGAACCAAGAAGATTGCTGCTTTTTTATGGCCGAACTTGGATAAACTTTCTCAAGTGTTATGGACTGAAAGTTGGCGCACGAATGTTGATGGAAATAGCAGAACCTGGTCTCATCTTCACTGTGATCTTCCACCCTGACGTCGTTCCAATTGTTCATCCATCTTAGTTTTGTATCTGGTTCTTGCTTGTTGCCTCGATTACTTCTTAATCCACCTATTATATTTAACTAATCACAATTTAACTTTAGTCGTAGCAACGAATCTCTCACGAAGATGCTACTTCTAACTAATACTTTCTTATAATTGGTGGCATGTGTAGGTTTTTCAGAGTTAAGCACGCTGCTCGTTTGTTATTCTGTAGTAACTCGGCTGTTACTGATGGCACTAAAGTTGACTGGGACGACATCCACAAGCTCCTACACTTTATTGATCGTCTTGAGGTCCTTGTGGGGCATTTCAAAGGTGGAAGGCCACGTGGGATATGTGTGCCACTGCTGCACTCGTTGAACAGGTCCAACTGTGTCGAGAAACTTATGGTACGAGCTGTTTTCTATTATATATGTTGTTCATAAACTATTGCTTATACACAGTTTTACAGATGTGATCTTCTTGAAACAGAAACTGCCCAGTTCTATTATTCCTATACAGATGCCTGACAATGGTCGGGTCAGACTTGCGCTTGGTCACAACATGATGTTTATGTCGACCTACTCAATTCCCCTTGGAGGTGAAAAGATACTTATTCATGGGTGGTCTCAAATAATGAAGGCCCGTCCATCTTGGAGAATAGGACAGAAGATTATGTTCATGCTTTTCCATGGCTCTAAAGCGAATATCCTGTTTATTGACCACATTGCGAGATGAAGCCGCTTTCAGAAGGTTGTGGATGAACGGGGTGGCGCCTGGGCCTTGTCCCAGGGCTTGGCGGCCTAACCCTTAGTTAACTGTAGGCAAAGTAGCACTATTCAAGGCGTGCTTTGTACGATTGAACCTGTATAAGTACTCATACTGCTTTCAGCTTTGGTTGTTAAGTGCCCCTGCTGGTTTCAGTTAAGGTTGTTAAGTACTCATGCTGCTTTACAGTCTGTCGTGTTTCTTCAGTCATGTCTTCCTCCAGCCGCCAAAACTAAACCAGCACCGGCAGGGCCGCCTTCTTCCGCCTCCCACGGCTGGTTGTGCCTTACCGCATGCATCACCGCCCCACCGTCTCCTAAATCGTTAACGCCGACGTCCTCTGCGCGGTTTGGTGCGCTCGCCACGACGCCGCCCTCTCGCGTTGTCAACATGGTCAACAAACAACAGGAATCGGCAGAAGTACGTGGATAGGATGATAGTAGGGGCCCACCACGTCAGCGTATGGAAAAATAAAATGCTTCCTCTTAGTGTTTTCATGACATCTGGGACCCACGACATTGTGAGCGTATATAGTCAATAGACAAGAGAACAACACAAGATCGGCTGACACCTGGAACGTAGCTGCTCGAGCAGTATTTTTTTTTGTTATTGTTGAGACGGAGCAGGGTTTGAACTGGGCTGTGGCCCGTCTAGCCCAGGCTTATATTTTATGTTCACCATGTGACCAGCCAGCTATTTTTTCTTTGTGAAAATGAGCCCAGTTTATTTTTTCTAAAGAATACCCAATCCAGACCTACTTATTTTTCTACGCCCTGATGGGCTGCAACTCTTTCAAGATGCCTGCAAATCTTGAAAGTAATATGAAATGGGTTGTAAATATAAAAACAGATGACAAATTGGCAATTACTTTATAAAAAAATTCTCATTTTCAGATTCCTATTTCACTGGGCATTAACCTAATTTAAATATATCTTCAAAGTACTTTAAATCTGGCTCGACATTTCGGTATTAAAAGTAGTTTGGAACCCACAGAAATATGCGAAATTGGCCCTGGCCAACCAAAAAAACGACTGCAATAAATTGCATAAGAAGTTACCATGAGCTACATATAAATTATTAAAAAAAGAAGGAGTGGTCTGACTTGTGGGCCTGTTTAGTTGACGCGTATGCAAGATTTTTTTAGTTATTATATACGTCAACAAATGATTCTAGCAGACGTAACCGTTGGATGTCAATCCAACGACCATCGTGTTTCTTCAATCTCTGATCTTCTTGCTCCAGCCGCCAAAGAAGCGCTGGCGGGACCGCCTGCTCCCGCCTCCCGTGGCCGGCTGTGCTGTCGTGCAAGCCTCAGCGCTCCCTACTACTCCCACCACTGGCCAGGGCATCCCTCTACTCACCCACACCCCCTGTTATTCTGCGGTGATGGCAGCCTCACATCGCAGCTGAACCGGTGAACCCTCGTACTCCTCTCCGCGCGGGCTTCCACTACCGCGTCTTCCCCGGCTCCGCGTCGTCCCCTTCCTAGGCCTCGCCGTCGTCCACCGCCATGGTGCTCTCGGCGCGGCGTGGTTAATGTGGTCAATGACCGACTTCCATCGGAAGAGTACTGTGCGTGGAAAGGCTGACAGCTGGGTCCAGTGCGGCCGCAAGGAAGTGACTCCTTATTACGCACAAAATAATTATTCCTCCACCTGACAGCAGGGACCCACTGGATGGGCCACCTTATTTCGCGAAGAAAACGTTTCCCCCCCTGACTGCTGGGACCCACCAACTACATCTTCGCACGCAAGGAAGTGCGTCCGGGCAAAAAAACGATTCGCCCCCTGACTACTGGGACCCACTAGCTACATCTTCGCACGCAAGGAAGTGCCTGACAGTCGGGACCCACCTGGTCAAAGCGTACGTAGGGTTGTCATTCTGGTCGCGGACATGTACGTACATACTGGTGGATGTAGAGGCGCGCATGTGTCGTAGTAGAGGCGTGCACGTACCATGTACATGTATGTACAGCGGCCAGTGCACAAGAAAGAAAATATAGCCACGTATGTGTACATACGGGCAGGGTCTCGAATACCTACTCACGCATATATACGTACGGCCAAGGCTCGTGTACATGGCTGGGTCGGAACGGAGAAACTGCGTCGTCGTCATGTTCATGGGGAGCCAACCATCTGGGTCGGAACGGAATGCGTCGTCGTGTTCATCGAAAGGGCTTGGACGGAACAGGCGATGGAAACGAGGCCTGGCATACCGCAGAACGGAGGAAACGGCCCTATGTTCGACCGGCCATGTTCGAAACGGGATCCTGTTCATCGGGAGGGGTCTGGCGTACTGCAAAACGGAGGAAATGGACCTCCTATGGTCGAAACGGGGGTCCTGTTGATCGGGAGGGGTGTGGTGTACCGCAAAACCGACGAAACGGACTTGTGTTGGAGCGCTACGGTTGAAACGGGGGTCCTGGTCATTGGGAGGGGTGTGGCGTACCGCAAAACGGGACTCCACGGGATACTGTTCATCTCCACCGTCAACCTCCTCCAGCCTCCTCGGGGTACTGTTCATCCACCGTCGACCTTCTCCAGCCTCCACCTGCGACTGTTCATCCACGGGCTCCTGTTCATCCAGCCTCCACCGTGGGCTACTCCACTGGCTACTGTTCAACCACCCCTCTCCACGGGCTCCTGTTCATCCAGCCTCCACCGCGCGCTACTCCACAGGCTACTGTTCGACCACCCCTCTCCACGGGATCTTGTTCAACCACCCCTCCACGGGCTACTGTTCATCCACCCCTCCATCGTCTACATTTCATCCAGCCCTCCATGGGCTCATCCTGTTCATCCATCCCTCCACGGGGTCCTGTTCATCCAGCCCCAACCGGCTCGATCGATCAGGGTCCTGTTCATCTAGAGGCAACGCCATGGGTCCTGTTCATCCACTCCCACTTCTCACTATTCATCCAACCCCCCCCCCCCCCCCCCCCCCACAACACTCACTGTTCATCTAGAGAGGCAGCATTGATCGGCTTCAGTTAGCAGCAGTAGCAAAGGAATCGGTCGCTCGGGTTCAGTAACGCGTAGCCTGCGGTGCAATCTCTCGGGTTCAGTTAGAGCCCAATGCCTCGCTCGGGTTCAGTTAGAGCCAATGCCTCGCACACACGCGCGTACATGTACGAGAGAAACATGCATCGCTCGGCCCCCGACCACCCACTGTAACCGGGAACTCCCCGAAATTTTCCTCGCCCTCGCTTCTACCACGGTTTTTTTCCGTCATGGACGGCCCAAAGAATGTCATGCAGCTGCGTCTCCGGCACGCCCAGGATGAAAAGCCCATTTACTGTCATGATTTTTTGTCATAGAAGTAGGAGCCCACCACATCTATGATGATACCGGGTTTTGTCACAATTATCGTCATAGAAGTGTCATATGTATGACAGGAAAAAATTCGTTCGGCCCAAAATGTCAGGATGTGTCTTTTTTTTGTAGTGAATGCTTGTCACTAGGGCCCGAGTGCCATGATTTCAGATCTGAACCTATTATGTTTTCATGAATATATGTGAGTTCTTGATCCTATCTTGCAAGTCTATAGTCACCTATTATGTGTTATGATCCGTTAACCCCAGAGTGACAATAATCGGGATACTTACCGGTGATGACCGTAGTTTGAGGAGTTCATGTATTCACTAAGTGTTAATGCTTTGGTTCGGTTCTCTATTAAAAGGAGGCCTTAATGTACCTTAGTTTCCATTAGGACCCCGTGGCCACAGGAGGGTAGGACAAATGATGTCATGCAAGTTCTTTTCCATAAGCACATATGACTATATACGGAATACATGCCTACTTTACATTGATGAACTAGAGCTAGCTATGTGTCACCCTATGTTATAATTATTACATGAGGAATCGCATCCGACATAATTATCCATCACTGATCCAATACCTACGAGCTTTTCACATATTGTTCTTCGCTTAGTTACTTTGTTGTTGCCACTGTTACCATTACTACAAAATGGCTACTGTTACTTTTTCTACTATTACCGTTACTTCTGAGGGAGTTCTGGATTAAGGGGTCCTCGGACAGTCGGACTACATGCTTTAGCCGGGCTGTTGGACTATGAAGATACAAGATAGAAGACTTCGTCCTGTATCCGGGTGGGACTCTCCTTTGCGTGGAAGGCAAGCTTGGCGATTCGAATATGTAGATTCCTTCTCTGTAACCGACTCAGTCTAACCCTAGCAACCTCCGGTGTCTATATAAACTAGAGGGTTTTGTCCGTAGGACAAGGACAATCATAATCATAGGCTAGCTTCTAAGGTTAGCCTCTTCGATCTCGTGGTAGATCAACTCTTGTAATACTCATATTATCAAGACCAAACAAGCAGGAAGTAGGGTATTACCTCCATAGAGATGGCCCGAACCTGGGTAAACATCGTGTCCCCCGTCTCCTGTTACCATCAGCCTTAGACGCACAGTTCGGGACCCCCTACCCGAGATCTGCCGGTTTTGACACCGACATTGGTGCTTCCATTGAGAGTTCCACTGTGTCGTCATCGTGAGGCTTGATGGCTCCCTCAATCATATACAATGATGCTGTCCAGGGCGATACTTTTCTCCCCGGACAGATCTTCGTATTCGGCGGCTTCGCACTGCGGGCCAACTCACTTGGTCATCTGGAGCAGATCGACAGCTACGCCCCTGGCCATCGGATCAGGTTTGGAAGTTTGAACTACATCACCGACATCCACGGAGACTTGATCTTTGACGGATTCAAACCCACGACAGCCGCTCCCTGTAGCCACGATGAACATGACTTAAATCTGTCATTGGACTATGATCAGGAGACAGTGTCTATGACTGTCCTGGGCCTAGATCCAGAACAGATCGCATCGTCCGCGAACGGGGGGCTGGAACCCACCATGGAAGTCGCATACTCTACGGCACTTGAGCCGAACAGAGATTCAACCTCTAGCGAGGCATGTGCCATTGGACCCTCAGACTCGTCTCCGGATATAGGTTCCGAACCGCGTGTGTTCGTGCCCATCGAATCTGATTGGGCACCGATCTTGGAGTTCACCTCTGCGGACATCTTTCAACACTCGCCCTTGGGCGATGTATTAAATTCATTAAGATTTCTCTTCTTGTCAGGAGATTCTTGGCCGAACTATGTCCGACTTGAGTGGGAAACAGACGACAAAGAACTTCGCTGCCCACCCACCACCCACTTGATATCCACTGTTGACGACTTGACCGATATGCTCGACTTCGACACCAAAGACATCGACGGTATGGACGACGATGTGGGAGAAGAAGAGGAACCACCGCCCACAGGGCGCTGGACAGCCACCTCGTCATACGACATATACATGGTGGATACCCCCAAGGAAGATAATGTCAAGGACAAAAAGGATACAGGTTAGGACAAACCTCCCGAGAAGCAGCCAAAGTGCGGACGTCAGCGGCGCCGCTCTAAACTACGCCATGGTAAAAACAACAATACCGGCACAGGAGACAATAGCACTCCCGACGATGCCGAAGATAACCAAGAGGACCCCGCCCAGCCAAGCTTCGAAGAGGCCGGACGGGAGGACGGGCAAGCCAACCCTAACGAACAAGCCATAAATGAAGACTCGGATAACAATAATTACATGTACCTCTCCGAGGACGAGGTGAGCCTCGGCGATGACGAATTTACTGTGCCAGAGGATCCCGTCGAACAGGAGCGCTTCAAGCGCCGGCTTATAGCCACTGCAAAGAGCCTGAAGAAAAAACAGCAGCAGCTTCAAGCTAATCAAGATTTGCTCACTGATAGATGGACCGAGGTCCTGGCAGCCGAGGAATACGGACTCGGGCGCCTAACCAAAAGCTACCCAAAGCGCAGGTTTCCTCAGTTCGACGACGAAGCACTGGAGCCTAAACTACCAGCACGTGATACAGCTGACCGGCCATCACGTGGCCGAGAAAAACCGGCACAGCAGCCCGAACACAAGCCTGCACCACGTCGCCGAACAAAAACAAACACAAAAGCTCGAGGACATACAAATGACTTACGGTACGACTTGAAAAGGAGAGCAGGTCAGCCCAGATCGATCTATGGATCGCAGGGGCGCGCCCTAGCACGCGGCGACGGCCGCCACACCAGGTACAATAAAAACCAAACTGTCCGGGCCGAATACCGCAGACCAGCTCCATCCGAACTGTGTCACGATGTAGCACGACATAGAGGCGCCGCACACCCCCTGTGCTTCACTAATGAAGTAATGGAACACGAGTTCCCAGAAGGGTTTACACCCGTAAACATCGAATCGTCTGATGGGACAATAGATCCTGCAGTGTGGATTGAAGACTTCATTCTCCACATTCATACGGCCCGCGGTGATGATCACCATGCCATCACGTATCTCCCACTAAAACTCAAGGGACCAGCTCGGCACTAGTTGTATAGTCTGCCCCAAAACTCCATTGGCAGTTGGGAGAACCTGGAAGACGCATTTCTTGACAACTTTCAGGGCACCTATGTACGACCACCGGACGATGATGACTTAAGTCACATAATCCAACAGCCCAGAGAGTCAGTCAGGAAATTCTGGACTCGGTTATTAACTAAAAAGAACCAAATCATCGACTGTCCGGATGCCGAAGCCCTAGCGGCCTTTAAGCATAACATCCGTGATGAATGGCTAGCCCGACACCTTGGACAAGAGAAGCCAAGATCCATGGCAGCCCTTACGACACTTTTGACCCGCTTCTGTGCGGGAGAGGATAGCTGGCTAGCTTGTAGCAACAACACCTCAAGTAAACCTGGAAATCCTAAATCCAGAGACGACAACGGCAAGCCCCAACGCAGCAAGCACAAACACCGAAACAACAGCGATAGCGCCAAAGACACAATTGTTAATGCCGGATTCAGTGGCTCTAACACTGGTCAAAGAAAGAAACCATTCAAAAGAAAGAATCCGGGCACGTCCAGTCTGGACTGCATACTCGACCGTCCATGCCAAATTCACGGTACCCAGGTACACCAGCTAATCATACCAACAGAGAATGTTGGGTCTTCAAACAAGCCAGTAAGTCAAATGCCGATAACAAGGAGAAGGGGTTGCAAAGCGGTGACGACGACGACGAGCCCCGGCCACCAAAGACAGGGGGGCAGAAGAAGTTCCCTCTGCAAATTAAAATGGTGAATATGACATATGCCACCCACATTCCCAAGCGGGAACGGAGGCGCGTACTCGGGGACGTGCACGCGAGGGAGCCAGTCACCCCAAAGTACGACACATGGTCGTGTGGCTCAATCACCTTCGATAGCAAGGATCATCCGACCAATACCCATCAAGGCGGCATAGCGGCTCTGGTCCTCGACCCAATAATCGACGGATTTCGCCTCACGCGAGTCCTCATGGATGGAGGCAACAACACCTGCTTTATCAGGATACAGTGCACAGGATGGGCATAGATCCTTCAAGGATCAAACCCACTAAAACCACCTTCAAAGGTGTCATACTAGGTGTAGAGGCGTGCAGTACAGGCTAAACCACACTGGAAGTGGTCTTCGGATCCCCAGATAACTTCAGAAGCGAAGAGTTAATCTTCGACATCGTCCCTTTCTGCAGTGGTTATCATGCACTGCTTGGACGAGCCGCATTTGTCTAATTTAATGTGGCGCCGCACTACGCTTCTCTTAAGCTCAAGATGTCTGGTCCACATGGCGTTATAACAGTCAATGGAAACACTAAACGCTCCTGCCATATCAAAGAGCATACCGCCGCCCTAAAGGCATAAGAACGGAGCGGTCTCTCGCTGTCGAACATTAATTCGACAACCAAGCTCCCAGACACTGTTAAAAGAGTCTGGACTATCTCGTGGCATGACAGCTCAGCTTAATTAATAATTTCGGCAATGAACTGTGGCGCAACCAGGTGGTGTCCCACAATACGGATCAATCGCTGGGGGACACACAAACATTTTTTGCATTTTCTTTTCAGGTTTCACCTTTGGCCTAGGTCATCATCAGGCGACCGGACCTATGAAGGGACGGACACACCATGGCGGGAGACAGCTCGAACACGCAGGGGAATCCCTAGATATTTCCCTCGACGATCATCATACTATTATCCGGATCCCCATGCAGCTCCCGCCCTGGGCCCAGCAGCCATACACTTTGGTACACATTAATATGCCAGGGGCTTCACTGTACCCATAACACGGCAAACAAGTCCGAACACCTTCATGGCTGTTTGGCACCTCGAACTTATAGCACTATATGCATCAGCTCCGAATCATGTCTTTGGTCACATGTTGGGTTTGTCCGGCTCCCGTGTTTTGATACCTTACATTATGCTATATCGGCTAAGGCGGCACAGGGAGAACTACTGCGATTGTGTCCCGGTTTTTCCGGACGAGCACCTTAGTAGAGAAAGCTAAAAACTGACTATCATGATGCGGCGAGAGCTGGTCGCTGTTCGAGAGGTATCAAAATCCATAAAGATTTCTTCCGCATTATGCGATAATTAATGCAGCATGTGATGGATCGGTTTTTTCCGATCATGTGCTGATAAAGCCCCTAGTCCGGTCTTCCGAGCACAAGGGGCTGCGCCTACTTTTCTTTTTGTCAAACTCCTATGGCTAAGTAAGGGTGATAAAGCCGTATAGTCCGATTGCTTGGTTCGTTGCGCCGAACACCTCTTTAAAGGACCCAAAACTGGGGTAAAGAGTGTTTGGATTTATACCGAACACCCCCGTACTTCCTACGTGGGGGCGGAAGCCGACGACTAGCCAACTCTCAGAGTTAATATAAATAACGGCCGCACAGGAGGCAAAATTATTTAAAAAAACAAGCACTACATAGTAACCTTGTTTCATATTACAATGCTAGACAACATGAATATTCATGGGTAAATAATGTCCTTGGCACAATGCTCTGCCACAAGGCGGGATCCCTCCAGGACACCTTCGTAGTACAATTCAGGTTTGCGGTGCTCCTTCCCTTTGGGTGGTCCTTCAGTCATCAGTTTAACAGCGTCCATCTTCGGCCAGTGCACTCTGACGAGGGCGAAAGCCATTCGGGCACCTTCAATACAGACTAACTGCTTGATCACGTTAATCCAAGGACAAGTGCTAGCCGGTCGCTTAACGAGCCCGAAGTAGTTGCTGGGAATTGCTTCGGCAGGCAATAACCGAATTATAAAGTCTTTCATGGCTAGTTCGGCAGCTCTATGCAGCTCGACCAGCTGTTTCATCTGATCGATAAAGGGCACAGGATGTTCTAGAGCAAGGTATTGCGACCAAAAACAGCTTCTCCATAGAACTCCCTTCTTCGGCTCGATACAATAGTGCGGCATCAGATATGCGGCGCGGCAAATCCACAAACGCCCCTAGAGAGCCCCGAATTCGGGTTAACAACAGGAATCTTTCCTTCACATACTTGCTTTGCATAGAAAAAGCCTTACCCGCCGTGATCTTTCTGGCCACCTGGATTTCCTGGAGGGAGCCTTGGGACTCACCCCGGGCATTGCGTGCGGCTTGTTGAGCCTTGCTGAGTTCGGATTCTTTATCCAACAAGCTTCGCTCCATGGTCTCGCACCTTTCCACAGCTTCCTGGAGTTCTTGTTCAACCTCAGCGACCCTGGCCTCATGTTTTTCACGATCGGCCTGCTCCTTGGTTGCCCTCTTTTCGGCTGCGTCCACCGCCTTCTTAAGAGCTTCGACTTCGGACGTCGCTCCTGGCACACATCATGACGTTTGTTCGCCAAAATCAATCATCAATTGATAATAAACCAAAACAAGGTTTTACATACCTTGATTATCTTCCAACTGCTTCTTCACTTGGTCTAGCTCTTCTTCGGCCCGCTCCAGACGCAACTTCAGTCCAGAGACTTCCGCAGTATGAGAAGTGGCCGTCAATAAAGACGCCTGCTTAGACAAAACATGGTAATAAATAAGAGTGTTGCATGGTAAGTCCCCTGTGAGCATATATTCAATCCTCTCTCCGTTTTTTCTTTTCGAACACCGAACAGTGTATCAGGGGCTACTATCTATACTATGACACTCTTCAAGCCTCACCACTTACCTCGAAACCTGTTAAAAGGCTGGTGCAAGCTTCAGTCAACCCGCTTTCCACAGACCGAATCTTCTCAATCACCGCACCCATAAGAGCGCGGTGTTGTTCAACGATGGAAGCGTTCTTTAACGCTGTCAACAAAGCATTTGGCACCTCTGGCTGGACAGAGGTCGCTGGTGGAACAGGCGCACCCCCTTATATCAAAGAAGGTTTCCTGCCTGATTCTGGAGCCTTGACGGTCTCCGGCACCGTGTCCGGATGGGGGCCGAATTCAAGCCGACCCCCGCCGATAGTACCCGTGGCGGTCCCCTCCCCTGTGTGGCCGGCCATCGGGATTTGGCCCTCTGGCGCCACTCGAATGTTCTTCCCGGCCCCTCCTTGGCCTGGGCCCATTAGGTATGACACTTCGGCATCGTCCGCATTTTTGGGGGAGGTGGCCGTCGGGGGAGTTCTGCTGTCCATCGCGTCTGAACCTAGTGAATCCTCCAACGAGGACTGCTCAGTGCGGGACTTGGCCGGGCTACAGTATGTGTGGCTCAACACAATCAGCATTGTGCGATAATGAGTTCGGATATGTTAATGTATTCAGATTTTGTGTACTCACGATTTAACCAGGGGCTAGACCCTGGGATCCCACTCCGGGCTGCTGTTGGTGGCGGTGGTGGAATCGTCTACGGAGGAGGCTTTCCCCCTCTTAGACGAATTGGCCTCCAAATGTTTGGAGGCCGTCCTTTTCTTTCTCCCCTTCGCTGGGGGGGGGCGATTGGCTTTCCTCCTTTTCCTCGTCCTCTTCGGAGGAAGAGCGGGCCTCTGAGTCTTTGGACATTCTGTCTGAAACACCCCTGCGACGAAGGCCGCCCCTAGTCTCTTTGGCCTTCTTCTCGGCTTTCTTCTTAGGCGCCTTGTAAGGCGCCGGGACCAGCATCTTCGTTAGAAGTGGGCCGGCTTGCACTTCTGGCAGCGGGGCCGGATAGTAGATCCGCTCTGCCTTCTTTGTTCAGCCCTGGGAGAATTGTCGGAGAATATGTTAAGCATTTTCTTTAAAATACGCAGTTGAAGCGTACGTTCAGTTAAATATCTGAAAACTTACCGAACTTGCGGGACGGGACAGTTTGTACCCACGGTCCTCGGTCGAGTCCGGCCATGATTTGTCGGACTGGAAGAGCACCTTCCAGATATCTTCGTGCGTTGTGCCAAAGAGCTTCGTCGGAGTCTAGTGCTTGGCCGGATCAAATTCCCATAAATTGCAAGCCCTGCGTTGACATGGGAGAATCCGGTGAACCAACATCACTTGGAGTACGTCAAAAAGTTTGATGTTCTTATCTCTCATGCTCTTGACGCGCATCTGGAGCATTGCCAGTTCATCTGGCGAAGACCAGTCTAGGCCCTTCTCGGGCCAGAACGTAAGTCGCAACGGGGCTCCGGATCGAAATCCGGGAGCCGTGGCCCATTTGGCGCCGCGTGGCTCGGTAACATAGAACCATTGTTGCTGCCACCCTTTAACGGAATCGTTAAATGTACCTGATGGCCATGTGGCGTTGAGCATCTTTCTCACCATGGCTCCTCCGCACTCGGCGTGCTCGCCGCCTACCACCTTGGGCTTCACATTGAAAATCTTCAGCCACAACCCGAAGTGTGGAGATATGCGGAGGAAGGCCTCGCACACGACAATGAACGTCGAGATGTTGAGGATAGAATTGGGAGATAGATCATGGAAATCGATCCCATAATAATGCATGATGCCGCGAATGAATGGGTGGACGGGAAACCCCAACCTGCGGATGAAGTGAGGGAGGAATACGACCCTCTAGTGGGGTTCCAGGGTAGGGACGACATGTCCCGCCGTCGGGAGACGATGGCCAATCTTTTTGGCTAGATACCCGGCCTCCCGAAGTTTCTTAATATCCTTCTCCCGGATAGTGGAGGCCATCCACTTGCCTCTAGCTCCGGATCTGGACATTCTCGGAGTGCTCTTGCAGGCAGAGAAGGTGAAGGCTTGAGCGTTGGAGCTAAAGAATGGATGAGCAGAGGAAGCAGAAGGCGTGGGTGCGAGAGGGAAATCCTTATCCCTTTGTAAAGGTGGATCATGCGCGTCCCCACATGCCCTAAGACTCGCTTATTCCCCAAGCGCCATGCTAATGGCTCGGTTGGGTTACCCACACCCGTATTGATGAGAATCCCATGATAAGGGGACATGATCTCTGCTTCAACAAGACATGCCAACGAAACCGCCTCGTGAAACATGTCATGGCAGGCTGATAAAACGGTCCGTATAATAAATGGGTCGTGGTGTGATGTCATGCTATGAATAAACTGTCAGTAGATTAGATCCGTGAAATATTATACTCTCTACGGTGGTATGTGGAATTTGTTTTTGCAGAGCCGGACATGACTGAGGGAGTCCTGGATAAGGGGGTATCCGGACAGCCGGACTGTATACATCGTCTGGACTATAGAAGCGTCAAGATACAAGACTCAAGACTTCGGCTCGTGTCCGGATGGGACTCTCCTTTGCATGGAAGACAAGCTTGGCGATCCCGATATTATGTTTCCTTCCTTGTAACCGACTCCATGTAAACTCTAGCTCTCCGGTGTCTATATAAACCGGAGAGGATGGTCCTTAGAAGGCCAATCACAATTACAATCATACCATCATAGGCTAGCTCTTAGGGTTTAGCATCTACGATCTCGTGGTAGATCAACTCTTGTATTACACATATCTTCAATATTAATCAAGCAGGAAGTAGGGTTTTACCTCCATCGAGAGGGCCCGAACCTGGGTAAACATTGTGTCCCTTGCTTCCTGTTACCATCAGCCTAAGATGCACAGATCGGGACCCCCTACCCGAGATCCACCGGTTTTGACACCGACATTGGTGCTTTCATTGAGAGTTCCTCTGTGTCATCGCTTTGAGGCTTGATGGCGTCTTCAGTCGTCAACAACACGGTCCAGGGTGAGACTCTTCTCCTCGGACAGATATTGTGTTCGGCGGCTTCGCACTGCGGGCCAATTCGCTTGGCCAGTTGGAGCAGATCAATAGCTTCGCCCCTGGCCACCAGATCAGGTTCGAAAACTTGAACTACATGGCAGATGTCTGCGGAGACTTGATCTTCGACGGATTCGAGCCTGCTCCAGGAACACCGGACAATCACGACGAGCAAGGCCTAGACCTGCTGTCGGACAATGCTCGGGACATCATCCCCGAAGCAGCCCCGGATCTACATCCAGGGGAGGTTGCGTTGCCTATGGACGGAGGGCTGGACCCCGCCCCGCAGGCCGCACACTTATCGATGGTGCAGCCGAACACAGGTCTCACCTCTGTGGAGGCCTGTAACCCGGGGCCCCCGGACTCATATCCGGCTGTTGGTCCTGGTCCGCACACTCTCGAGACAACCGAGCCAGGTTGGGCTCTGGTAATGGAGTTTACCGCTGCGGACATCTTTCAGCACTCGCCTTTTGGCGACATGTTGAACTCATTAAAGTCTCTCTCTCTGTCAGGAGGCTCTGAGCCGAACTATGTCCGGCTTGAGTGGGGAGCAGGCGACGAAGGAATTCGCTGCCCACCCACCACCCACTTTGTCGCCACGATCGATGATTTAACCGACGTGCTCGACTTCGACTTCGAAGACATCGACGGTATGGACGACGATGCAGGAGACATACAGGAGCCACCGCTCACAGGGTGGTGGACAGCCACTTCTTCATATGATATATATATATGGTGGACACTCCAAAAGAAACCAATGGAGATGAGGCAAGGGAGGCTAACCCCTCCAAGAAAAAATCAAAGCATGGGCGTCGCCAGCGCCGCTCCAAGCCCCGCCAAGGCAATACCGGCACCGGAGACGATAATAATCCGGACGGTGCCGACGATGAATACAACCCCGAACAGCCCGGCTTCGAGCAGGCCGAACAGGAAGACGGGCATGACAGCCCAGATGAACAGGCGATGGACGGTTATCTGGAGGAGGACAACTACATGCCCCTCTCCGAAGACGAGGTTAGCCTCGGCGACGACAAGTTTGGCATACCCGAAGACCCCACAGAGCAGGAGCGCTTCAAGTGCCGGCTTATTGCCACTACGAGAAGCCTGAAGAAGAAGCAGCAGCAGCTTCAAGCTGATCAAGATCTGCTCATAGAGAGATGGACAGAAGTCCTGGCAGCCGAGGAATATGGACTCGAGTGCCAAACGGCTGACCGGCCGCCTCGAGGTTGGGACAAAATGTCATATCAGCCGGACTACCAGCCTGCAGCCCCGCACCGGTTTACTACGGCCCAGGGCAATACTCAGGACCTGCGTGATAAACTGGGTAACACCGCAGGACAACCAAGATCGATCTACGGATCACGGGGGCGCACCGAAGCACATGACGAGGACCGTCATACCGGATACACTGACAACAAATCCATCCGGGCCGAATACAACCAGTCAGACGCAGCCGGCCTGCCCGTGACATAGCCCGGCACAGAGGCGCCACACCCCCCCTGCTTCACTGATGAAGTGATGGATCATGAATTCCCAGAAGGATTTAAACCCGTAAACATCGAATCATATGATGGCACAACAGACCCCGCGGTATGGATCGAGGATTTCCTTCTCCACATTCACATGGCCCGCGGAGATGATCTACATGCCATCAAGTATCTTCCCCTTAAGCTCAAAGGACCTGCCCGGCACTGGCTAAACAGCCTGCCTGCAAATTCCATTGGCAGTTGGGAAAATCTGGAAGACGCATTTCTTGACAACTTCCAGGGAACATATGTGCAACCTCCGGCTATCGATGACTTGAGCCACATTACTCAACAGCCCGGAGAATCAGCCAGGAAATTCTAGACTCAGTTCCTAACGAAAAAGAACCAAATAGTTGACTGCCCGGATGTTGAAGCCCTGGCGGCCTTCAAGCATAATATATGTGACAAGTGGCTTGCCAGACACCTCGGCCAGGAGAAACCCAAGTCCATGGCAGCTCTCACGACACTAATGACCCGCTTTTGCGCGGGCGAAGATAGCTGGTTGGCTCACAGTAGCACTACGCCATATTCTGGAACTTCAGATGTCCGGGACAATAATGGCAAGCCACGGCGCAATAGACACAAGTGACGGAACAATGGCGACAACACCGAAGACATGGCGGTCAACGCCGGATTCAGCGGATCCAAATCCGGTCAGCGGAAGAAGCCATTCAAACGCAGCAATCAAGGACCGTCCAGTCTAGACCACATACTGGAGCGCTCGTGCCAAATTCATGGCACCCCGGACAAGCCAGCCAACCACACCAATAGAGACTGCTGGGTATTTAAATAGGCCGGCAAAATAAATGCCGAAAACAAGGACAAGGGGCTGCACAGTGACGATGACGATGAGCCCCGCCGTCCGAACATGGGGGGACAGAAGAAATCCCCCCCCCAGGTGAAAACGGTCAACATGATCTACGCCACCCACATCCTCAAGAGGGAACGGAAGTGAGCACTATGGGACGTCTACGCGATGGAGCCAGTCATCCCCAAATTCAACCCATGGTCAGCTTGTCCAATCACCTTTGATCGTAGGGATCACCCTACTAGCATCCGTCATGGTGGCTCAGCCGCATTGGTTCTAGACCCAATCATAGATGGATTTCACCTCACAAGAGTCCTTATGGACGGAGGCAGCAGCCTGAACCTACTTTATCAGGACATAGTGCGCAAAATGGGCATTGATCCTTCAAGGATTAAGCCCACCAAAACGACCTTTAAAGGTGTCATTCCTGGAGTAGAGGCCCGCTATACGGGCTCTATAACATTGGAAGTGGTCTTCGGATCTCCGGATAACTTCCGAAGTGAAGAGCTAATCTTGAATATCGTCCCTTTCCGCAGTGGTTACCACGCACTGCTCGGACGAATCGCATTCGCTAGATTCAATGCAGTTCCACACTATGCGTACCTCAAGCTCAAGATGCCAGGCCCGCGCGGGGTCATAATAGTCAACAGAAATATGGACCGCCCTCTCCATACAGAAGAACACACTGCAGCCCTTACAGCCGAAGTAGAATGCAGCCTCCTCCGGCAAACCACCCATCCGGCGACGACAACCTCAAGCTCCGTCAAGCGAGGGTGGAACACCCCGCAACAGGATCAGCAGGCACGCCAAGAGCATGACTAGCAGTCCGGCCTCTGCTCAAATCCCATCAAAGCAGCATTCATGCCACGCGTACACAATTACACACTCAAAATACCATGGGCACAGGTGGAGGCGTATCAGTGGCTCAGTCAACAGTACGGTATCGCTTCGTAACCTTTCCATTTACCGTTAAGGACATTGCTTTAGTGCAGCTTCTCCAGAACAGCTGGATTGTCGGACCTACATAGGAGAAGAAACCCAGGAGGCAACAAGCTTTGGGCACAGCAGGAAATACCCAGGTGGAATCTATTTACGATTGTTGTTCCTGCTTTATCTATATGTACATAGCCCGCCTCTGGATAGGATATGTCAAATAATCCTACTTGTCTCTGCTTAATGCATACATTGTAAACATACGCCTAAACGTATTATTCATCAATGGGAGACCATGTATAGCATCAGCTTACTTATTTTTATTTTGAGCATTTTTTACAAATATCTATTTGATTTTTGCATCTGTACACTTTGGTACGCGTAGTTTGCCAGGGGCTTCTTATGGCGCCCCACAATACGGCAAGTCAAGTCCGAACACTTTGAACAGTGTGGCACCCCGAACTTATAGCATTATATGCATCAACTCCGAATCATGTCTTGGGTTACAGTTGGGATAGCCCGGCTCCCTTGCTTTGGTGCCTTACGTTCCGTTAATTTGGCTAAGGTAGCGCAGGGAGAACTACTGTGATTTTGCCCTGGTTTTTCCGGACGAGCACCTCAGTAGAGAAAGCACAAAACTGTCCGGCATGATGTGGCGAGACCTGGTCGCTGTTCGAGAGGTCTTAAAATCCTTAAAGATTTTTCCGCTTTAGGCAATAATTCGGCTTTGTCTGATATAGGCGTGTATAGCGCCCCAATTCGGCCTTCCAGATTCTAGGGGCTTCGCCGAAATTTAAAATTTTAGACTTCTATGGCTAAGTGAAGGTTGTAAAGCCGTATAGTCCGATTGCCTTGTTCACTGCGCTAGACACCTCCTTAAGGGACCAAACATTTGGGTAAAGAGTGTCCAGGTTTTCCACAAACACCCCAGTACTAGTTACACGAGGGCGGAAGCTGACGACTGGCCTACTTTCAGAATTTGATAAACAGCCGCACAGAAGGTAATATTTTAAATAACAAAAGCGATGCATAGCGCAAGTAACTTCATCTTTAAATTACAAACATGACAGAGGTGAATTCATTCAAAAATTATGTCTTTAGTACATTCATCAGCCATGAGGCAAGCACCCTTCATAACGCCATCATAATACTTCTCAGGAACGCGATGCGGCTTGCCCTCTGGCGGCCCGTCCTTCACCAGCTTCTCCGCATCCAGCTTGCCCCAATGCACCTTCGCGCGGGCAAGGGCCCGGCGGGCACCCTCAATGCAAATGGATCGCTTGATAACTTCCAGTCACGGACAGGCATCCACCATCCACTTGATCAGGCCGAAGTAGCTGGTGGGCAGAAGCTCACCAGGCCATATCCGGACTATGAGATCCTTCATAGCCACTTGGGCCGCCTTGTGAAGTTCGACCAACTGCTTTAGTTGGTCACTCAGAGGCGTTGTATGTTCGGCCCCAGCATACTGGGACCAGAACCGCTTCTCTGTTGAGCTCCCCTCCTGAGCACGGTAGAACTCCGCGGCATCTGAGATGCTGCGTGGTAGATCTGCGAATGCCCCTGGAGAGCTCCGGATTCGAGTAAGTAAAAGAAACGCCTCCTCCACATGTTTGCTTTGCATAAAACATTTCTTACCCACCGCTATCTTTTTGGCCTCCTGGATCTCCTGTTGTGCCCTCTCGGCTTCGGCCTTGGCGTCTTTTATATTTGTAAGGGCCTTTGCAAGCTCGGCCTCTTTTGCTTTAAGCTCATGCTCCACGGACTCGAGCTTCTTGCCGAGCTCCTGGAGCTCTTCTTGTACCTCGCCCACTCGGGCCTCTTGCTTTTTGCGCTCCTTGAGTTCCAAGGCCGCTTTGTGTTCGGCCTCGGACAGCGCCTTCTTGAGAGATGCCACTTCGGTGGTGGCCTCTGTTAGCATATCACAACGTTTCGCCGTTAGCATAATCAAATCTTATTTACTATTCATTATATGAGAGAGGGGAATCATTTACCTTTGCTCTCTTCGAGCTGCCTCCTCGTGAGGCCGAGCTCTCCCTGTGCCCGCTCTAAGTCCTGCATTAGGCCGGCGATTTCGGCCGTGCGAGCAGTAGCGGCCAGCAGCACAGCCTGTTTATTTACATTCAAACTTATTGTTAGACTCCTGCGGATTATAATTGACCCTCCATTTGGTTTTTCTTTCCGAACACCAAACAGAGTATTAGGGGCTACTACCTATCGGGTGGTAATTTCACACATTTTTACTTACCTCAAAGCCTATCAGGAGGCTGGTGCAGGCTTCGGTTAGTCCGCTCTTGGCGGACGAAACCTTCTGAATCACCGCACTCATAAGAGTACGGTGCTCTTCATCTAGGGAAGCGCCTCGAAGCACTTCCAGCAGACAATCCGGCGCCTGGGGCGCAACGGAAGTCCTTGATACAGACGGCCCTCCCTCCATAACGAGGGGCTGCCCGCCTAAGTCCGGAACCACTGAAGGCTCCGGAAGAGTGTTCGGCTGAGAGCCCGGCTTGTCGTGGCTCTCATCAACACAATCCGCGGGGACCTTGAACCTCGCGAGTCCGACGTCTGGGACGCCACCTTGAGGCGCCTCCAGGGCCACCTCCGCCATCGCTGGGAGCTTTGGGACAACACCTCTGTGTTGTCCGTAGGCTGAGGAGACATGGCCGTCGGGAGTGAGTTCATTGCTAACTCACTCAAGGACCCATCCGAAAACGACACGTCAGGATGGGCCCTGACCGGACTGCATACAAGTCCGGCATTATAAACAAAACTATGAAGCGAAATTACGATTGAGTGCGGATACTTACGATCGCGCTAGGGGCTTCTTCCTGGGCAGCCACCCTTCCTCGCTATCGGCGGCGGTGGCGGAGTAGTCTGGAAGGGACACCTTTCCCTTCTTGGACATCCTAGTCTCCCCCACCGGGGCAGACTTCCTCTTCTTCCCTCCCCCGACATGGGGAGGTGGCGTTTCTTCTTGTTCCTCCCCGCCTCCGCGGGAGGAATCTGCCTTGTCATCGTCGAACGACAAGGGTATGACGGCCTTACACCGGGGGCCTCTCCTGACCCCTTGTTCCGCCGTCTCAGGCCCCCCATCCTTTCCGGACGGGGCGGCCTCCTCTTCTTCTTCTTCTTCTTCCCCTTCGGGGGAGGAGTGCGCCTCGTCGTCTTCGGACAAGGCTTGCCCAACCTTACTTCGGAGACCCTTTCGGGTCCCCGGGGCCTTCTTATCGGCCTTCTTCTCCGGCCCCTTATAGGGCGCCGGGACCAGCATCTTCGTCAGAAAATCATTGGCTGGGCTTTCTGGCAACAGAGCCGGACTGTCAATCTGCTCCGCTGTCTCCACATACTCCTAAACAAATATGTGCAGTCACTTAAGAATTCTCCATGAATACATTGTGAAGAACCAAACCCGGTGGCAGCCTGAGAACTCACCTGGGTAGGGTGTCGTGCGGCATGGAGCCCACGATCCTCGGTTATGAGAGGAGGTACTTCAGTGGCCTTGAACAACGCCTTCCACGCGTTCTTGTGCTTCATGCCATCGAGCCTCTGGAGCGTCCGGAGTTCGGCCGAGACGAACTCCCACAGATTGAATTCCCGCCTTTGGCACGGCAGAATCCGGCGAATAAGCATGACCTGGATCACATTGACAAGCTTGATGTTCTTCTCCTTCATGCCCTTGATGCAGTTGATGAGTCCGATCAGCTCTGTAGATTCGCCCCATAACAGGCCCTTCTGTTCCCAGGAGGTGACCCGCATAGGGGTTCCAGATCGGAACTCGGGGGCCACCGCCCAATTGGCGTCGC
Source organism: Triticum aestivum (assembly GCF_018294505.1). Classification (NCBI taxonomy): domain Eukaryota; kingdom Viridiplantae; phylum Streptophyta; class Magnoliopsida; order Poales; family Poaceae; genus Triticum; species Triticum aestivum. The sequence continues at coordinate 511,038,030 of NC_057795.1, forward strand.
GTGGCTCGGTGATGTAGAACCACCCCGATTGCCACCTGATGTCTACTACACAACCTTCTTCTTGTAGACGTTGTTGGGCCTGCAAGTGCACAGGTTTGTAGGACAGTAGCAAATTTCCCTCAAGTGGATGACCTAAGGTTTATCAATCCGTAGGAGGCGTAGGATGAAGATGGTCTCTCTCAAACAACCCTAAAACCAAATAACAAAGAGTCTCTTGTGTCCCCAAAACACCCAATACAATGGTAAATTGTATAGGTGCACTAGTTCGGCGAAGAGATGGTGATACAAGTGCAAAATAGATAGTAGATAAAGGTTTTTGTAATCTGAAACAATAAAAACAGCAAGGTAGCAAGCGATAAAAGTGAGCGTAAACGGTATTGCAATGATAGGAAACAAGGCCTAGGGTTCATACTTTCACTAGTGCAAGTTCTCTCAACAATAATAACATAGATAGATCATATAACAAGCCCTCAACATGCAACAAAGAGTCACTCCAAAGCCACTAATAGCGGAGAACAAACGTAGAGATTATGGTAGGGTACGAAACCACCTCAAAGTTATCCTTTTGGATCGATCTATAAAAGAGTTCGTACTAGAATAACACCTTAAGACACAAATCAACCAAAACCCTAATGTCACCTAGATACTCCATTGTCACCTCAAGTATCTATGGGCATGATTATACGATATGCGTCACACAATCTCAGATTCATCCAACCAACATAAAAGTACTTCAAAGAGTGCCCCAAAGCTACTACCGGAGAGTCAAGAACATGTGCCAACCCCTATGCATAGGTTCCCAATGTCACGAAACCCGCAAGTTGATCACCAAGACATACATCAAGTGTTCTCATAAAAGACTCAATCCGATAAGATAACTTCAAAGGGGAAACTCAACTCATCACAAGAGAGTAGAGGGGGAGAAACATCATAAGATCCAACTACAATAGCAAAGCTCGGGATACATCAAGATCGTGCCATAGAGGGAACACGAGAGAGAACACGAGAGAGAGAGATCAAACACATAGCTACTGGTACATACCCTCAGCCCGAAGGGTGAACTACTCCCTCCTCGTCATGGATAGCACCGGGATGATGAAGATGGCCACTGGTGATGGATCCCCCCTCCGGCAGGGTGACAGGAAGGGCTCCGGAGAGGTTTTTGGTGGCTACAGAGGCTTGCGGCGGCGGAACTCCCGATCTATCTTCTGTTCTGGAAGTTTTACGATGCGTAGGTATATATGGGTGCAGGGAGTACGTCGTTGGAGCTACGGGGGGCCCACGAGGCAGGGGGCGCGCCCTAGGGGGTGGGCGCGCCCCCCACCCTCGTGGACAGCTCCTGTATCTTCTGACGTAGAGTCCAAGTCTATCCGGTGGGTTTCCTTCCAAAAATAACTTCTCCAGTTGATTTCGTTCCGTTTCGACTCCGTCTGATATTCCTTTTCCTCGAAACACTGAAATAGGCATAAAACAGCAAATCTGGGTTGGGCCTCCGGTTAATAGGTTAGTCCCAAAAATAATATAAAAGTGGATAATAAAGCCCATAATCATTCAAAACAGATAATATAATAGCACGAATGCTTCATAAATTATAGATACGTTGGAGACGTATCAGCATCCCCAAGCTTAATTCCTACTCGTCCTCGAGTAGGTAAATGATAAAAGAAAGAATTTATGAAGTGTGAATGCTAGAGGGTGCACAAGTTTGATCAATGATAATTTCAATCACCTTTTCTACCATCATTATATGTCATAACAGTAGTTCATCTCATAAAACTTTTCACGTACTAGTAACCAGCAATTCACATGTTAAAGCATAGACCATAAACTTTCTTGAAAACTAGCAAACTTCATTCTTAGTCATCAAACAATTGCAATTCATCTTACTTTCAGGAAGAGTCTATGTCAGAGCTTTGGTTTAGCAAACTTCACATACTCAACTATCATATAGTCTTCTACAATTGCTAACACTCACGCGATACTTGTGGTTATGAAGTTTTAATCAGGCACAGAGAAAGATTGGGGCTTATAATGTTGCCTCCAAACGTATTCACCTTTGGGTGATGTCAACAATAATAGTTCATGCTAACGTACATCCAATTGGATATATATATCAGGATCACCCTAACACAAAGTTCTTGCCAAAGGATAAAATGAAAAAGGCAAAGGTGAAGATCACCTTGACTCTTGCATAAAAGTAAAAGATAGGCCCTTCGCAGAGGGAAGCAGGGATTTGTAGAGGTGCCAGAGCTCGATTTTTAAAATAGAGATAAATAATTTTGAGAGGTATGATCTCATTGTCAACATAACAACCAAGAGTTCCCAATATCTTCCATACTACATACATTATAGGCGGTTCCCAAAAAGAATGGTAAAAGTTTTTACTCCCCCAACCACCAACAAGCATCAATCCATGGCTTGCTCGAAACAACAAGTGCCTCCAACTAACAACAATCCTGGGGGAGTTTTGTTTAATTATTTTGATTTGCTTTGATCTTTTTGGATCATGGGACTGGGCATCCCGGTTACTGCCACTTTCTCGTGAATGAGGAGCGGAGTCCACTCCTCTTGAGAATAACCCACCTAGCATGGAAGACACTGACAGCCCCTAGTTGCTACATGAGCAATTCGGGCATACAAAACAGATTATAATTTGAAGGTTTAGAGTTTGGCACATGCAAATTTACTTGGAACGGCAGGTAAATACCGCATATAGGTAGGTATGGTGGACACTCATGGCAAAAACTGGGTTTAAGGATATTGGATGCACAAGCAGTATTCCTGCTTAGTACAGATATTTAGGCTAGCAAGGGGAGAAACGCAAGCTCAACATGTTTGAATGATCCATGACAATATACTTTAACTGAGATGCGAGAAAACATAACCCATTACGTTGTCTTCCTTGTCCAACATCAACTCTTTAGCATGTCATACTTAATGAGTGCTCACAATTATAAAAGATGTCTACGATAATATATTTATATGTGAAATCTCCCTTCCTTCAATATTCTTTCATGAATTGTTCAAATGACTAATACAATGCTTGCTAACTATTAATAAATTTACAACCTCTACTTCTTAGATGTGAAGTCATTACTCCCCATGGGATAAGCAAATGAAACATATATAATTTCAGATTTATGACATTCAACTTATTCAACCATTTACTCATAGGATATAAGTGAAGCACACGAGTAAATGACAAACTACTCCAAAAAGATATAAGTGAAGATCAATGAGTAGCTAAATAATTATGTAACTATATGAAGACTCTCTCTCATTAAGGAATTTCGGATCTTGGTATTGTATTCAAGCAGCAAGCAAAACAAAATAAAATTACATTGCAAGGATAGCACAACTCATGTGAAGAAGCAAAAACTTAGGCTCAACCGATACTAACCGATAGTTGTTGAAGAAGAAAGGTGGGGTGCCTACCGGGGCATCCCCAAGCTTAGATGCTTGAGACTTCTTGAAATATTATCTTGGGGTGCCTTGGGCATCCCCAAGCTTGAGCTTTTGTGTCTCCTTAATTCCTCTCATATCATGGTTTCTCTTTTTATCAAAAGCTTCATTCACAACAAACTCAACAAGAACTCGTGAGATAGGTTAGTATAAACCAATGCAAAACCATATCATTTTCTACTGTAACAAATCACTAAAATTATTATTCAACAATGCATACTAAATGCCTCTGTATATTTAATACTCCTATCCTCAAATAGAATCATTAAACAAGCAAACATATGCAAACAATGCAACCATAACAGCAATCTGCCAAAACAGTACAGTCTGTAAAGAATGCAAGAGTATCAATACTTCCCTGACTCCAAAAATTATGAACTAAAACTCACACTGTAATAAATTTATCAGAGCTCAATATTCAAAAAGATTCAACGTTATACCATTCTCTGACTTTTCTAGGGAATTTTTGCAACAGCGGTAAACTTTCTGTTTTCAAACAGCAACATATATACTAGCAAAATAAGCATGGCAATGGCTATCCTTGACTTTTTTATTGAAACTAAAGATGCAAAACATTATTATAACTAACAGCAAGCAAAAACTAGCGAAATAAAATGACGCTCCAAGCAAAACACATATCATGTGGTGAATAAAAATATAGCTCCAAGTAAAGTTACCGATGAACGATGACGAAAGAGGGGATGCCATCCGGGGCATCCCCAGGCTTAGGCTCTTGGTTGTCCTTGAATATTACCTTGGGGTGCCTTGGGCATCCCCAAGCTTAGGCTCTTGCCACTCCTTATTCCATAGTCCATCGAATCTTTACCCAAAACTTGAAAACTTCAACCACACAAAACTCAAACAAAACTCGTAAGCTCCGTTAGTATAAGAAAATAAAACCACCACTTAGGTACTGTAATGAACTCATTCTAAATTCATATTGGTGTACTATATACTGTATTCTAACATATCTATGGTTCATACCACTTAATACTAGCCATAGATGCATCAAAATAAGCAAACAACACAATGAAAACAGAATCTGTCAAAAACAGAACAGTCTGTAGTAATCTGTATAAACAGTATACTTATGGAACCCCAAAAATTATGAAATAAATTGCTGGTCCTGAGAAATTTGTCTATTAATCATCTTCAAAAAGAATAAACCTAAAATCACTCTCCAGTAAAAAATGGTAGCTAATCTCGTGAGCGCTAAAGTTTCTGTTTTTCACAGCAAGATCACATAAACATCACCCAAGTCTTCCCAAAGGTTCTACTTGGCACTTTATTGAAACAAAAGCTATAAAACATGATTACTACAGTAGAATAATCATGTGGACACACAAAAACAGTAAGGATAAATATTGGGTTGTCTCCCAACAAGCCCTTTTCTTTAATGCCTTTCTAGCTAGGCATGATGATGACAATAATGCTCACATAAAAGATAAGAATTGAAACATAATGGGAGCATCATGAAGCATATGACTAGAACATTTAAGTCTAACACACTTCCTATGCATAGGAATTTTGTGAGCAAACAACTTAGGGGAACAATAATCAACAAGCATAGGAAGGTAAAACAAGCATAGCTTCAAAACTTTAAGCACATAGAGAGGAAACTTGACATTATTGCAATTCCTACAAGCATATGTTCCTCCCTCATAATAATTTTCAGTAGCATCATGAATGAATTCAACAATATAACCAGCACCTAAAGCATTCTTTTCATGATCTACTAGCATAGAAAATTTACCACCCTCCACATAAGCAACATTCTTCTCATTCGGAATAGTGAGAGTATCATAAAAGACTTGAACACTAAAAATTGTTTCCACATTAAAAGAGTATTGTTCAGAAAAAGGGTAATCATAATTGTCGGTGTCAAAACCGGCGGATCTCGGGTAGAGGGTCCCGAACTGTGCGTCTAGGCGGATGGTAACAGGAGACAAGGGGCATGATGTTTTTACCCAGGTTCGGGCCCTCTCGATGGAGGTAAAACCCTACTCCTGCTTGATTAATATTGATGATATGGGTAGTACAAGAGTAGATCTACCACGAGATCAGATAGGCTAAACCCTAGAAGCTAGCCTATGGTATGATTGTTGTTCGTCCTACGGACTAAAACCCTCCGGTTTATATAGACACCGGAGAGGGGTAGAGTTACACAGAGTCGGTTACAATGGGAGGAGATCCACATATCCGTATTGCCAAGCTTGCCTTCCACGCCAAGGAATGTCCCATCCGGACAAGGGACGAAGTCTTCAATCTTGTATCTTCATAGTCGAGGAGTCCGGCCAAAGGTCATAGTCCGGCTATCCGGACACCCCCTAATCCAGGACTCCCTCAGTAGCCCCTGAACCAGGCTTCAATGATGACGAGTCCGGCGCGCAAATTGTCTTCGGCATTGCAAGGCGGGTTCCTCCTCCGAATACTTCATAGAAGATTTTGAACACAAGGATAGTGTTCGGCTCTGCAAAATAAGTTCCACATACCACCGTAGAGAGAATAATATTCGTACAAATCTAATCTGCTGATGTATTCCGCAGCGTGACATCATGCCACGGCCAAGCCCTTATTCGAATCATTTTACTGTCCCACCTCAGCGTGTTTAGCGAGGCGGTTTCCTTGGCACGTCTTGTCAAAGCAGAGATTGTGTCCCCTTATTCCGGGATTCTCATCAATACGGGCGTGGGTAACCTAACCGCGCCATTAACCACGGCACTTGGGAGATAAGCGAGTTTTACTGGGCTGGTGGGGGTACATAGTTACGTCCGCCCATATAAGGGGATAAGGATCCACTCTTTCCATTTACGCCTTCTTTCTCCTTTGCTTATCCATCTCTGTGCACTCAATCTCCAGCGCCCAAGTCCGCACTTCCCACCTCAACCTTCTCCAGCCATGTCCGGAGCGGGAGGCAGGTGGATGGCCTCCTCCGTCACGGAGAGGCACATCAAAAAGTTGAGGAAGGTCGGATACTTGTCTAACGACATTGCGCACCGGCTCCCAGATGAGGGGCAGCTCATCCCCACCCCCAGGCCCCATGAGAGGGTGGTGTTCCTCCCCCATTTCCTCCGCGGACTGGGTTTCCCACTCCACCCATTTGTCCGGGGGCTCATGTTCTACTACGGCCTGGATTTCCATGATCTGGCCCTGAACTTCATCCTCAACATCTCGGTGTTTATCGTCGTGTGCGAGGTCTTCCTCCGCATCAAGCCCCACTTCGGCTTATGGCTAAAGATCTTCAATGTCAAGCCGAAGGTAGTGGGCGGCCAGCAGGCGGAGTGTGGAGGCGCCATGGTGGGCAAGATGGCCAACGTCACATGGCTCGAGGGCTCCTTTGTGGAAACCATCAAAGGGTGGCAATCGGGGGGGTTCTACATCACCGAGCCATGTGACCCTGAATGGGCAGCGGCCCCCAAATTCCGATCTGGCATCCCCACACAGCTCACCTCATGGAAAGAGACGGGCCTATCGTGGGGTAATTCGGCAGAGCTGACCGGACTCCAAACCTGCGTTAAAGACCTGATCGACAGGAAGGTTAAACTTGTCACCGTGGTCCAGGTCATGCTCTTCCGCCGGAACCTCCCGTGTCAATGACGGGCTTCTAATTTATGGGAATTCGACCCGGCCCAGCACCAAACTTTGTCCAGGCTCTTCGACACAACGCACGAAGATGCCTGGAAGGTGCTTTTCAAGAGCTCCGAGGTGCACCCTCCCATTACCGAGGATCGCGAATTCTGCGCGAAGCGCCAAGCCAGCACGGTAAGCTTAGTTTACCCATTACAGGGTACTTGTCTTTCATAGTTTGACTCTATGCGGGATCTAAGCTCCCATTCCTTTAACAGGACTGGCAGAAGAAGTCTGGATAGATCGACTGTCCGGCTCCTTTGCCCGAAGGCCCGGAAGACGCCCGCCTGGCGAAGCTGCTGGTTCCGGCACCTCACGTGGTGTCGGAGAAGAAGGCCAAGAAGAAGGCCACGGGAACTCGAAGGAGCTCCCGGTGCCTGGTGGTGTCGGACTCATCGCCCGACGACCCCGAAGTACACTCCTCCTCCAAAGACGAGGAGGAGGAAGAAGAAGCCTCTCCCCCTCCAACGGGGGAAGGAAAGAAAAGGAAGCCCGCCCCAACTGGGGAGGCCGGAGGGTCCAAGAAGGGGAAGACCCTTCTTCCGGACTACGCCACCGACGCCGAAGACGGCGGAGAGGAGTGGCCATCCAGGGCCAAGCCCCTGGCAACATCGTAAGTATTCGGATACCAGAATAACTCATGGCTTTCCTTTAGTGCACAGTATCTTCTAACACCGAACATAATCATGCAGTCCGCCCAAGGCCCAGCTTGACGTTTCGTCAAGCGGATCCCTGGATTCGTCGTATGTGAATTGTCTTTCACTCCTGACCGCTACCTCCCCTCGCCCTACAAACGATGCCGAGGTGGAGTCCCAAAAGGGGACGGGCCAGGAGGAGCTATCCCCGGAGGCGCCGCAAGGCGACCTTCCGGATTCCAGGCGCAAAGGGGACAAAACCCCAAAGGGCTCTAAGTCCGGTCCTGGGCCGGACGCCGCACCGGAACCTTAAGTGGTTCCGGAGTCCGGCAGGCTGCCCCTTCGTAAGAAGGGCAAGCCTATGACGCCGATGACCTCCGTCCAACCGGAGGCACCGGATAATTTGCTGGAGGTGCTCAACGGCGCCTCCATCGATGAGGAGCGCCGCACTATTATGAGTGCGGTGATCCAGAAGGATCAGTCCGCCAAGAGCGGGCTGACAGAAGCCTGTGCCAGCCTTCTAACAGGCTTTGAGGTATGTATTTAAGACATGTAAGAATATTACCGCATAGACAGTTGCCCCTGATGCTCAGTTTGGTGTTCGGAAAGAAAAGCTGGACTAAGGATCTAAAAAGATATCCGCATGAGTCTAACATAAATATGTCAATATGGGAATGCAGGTTGCGCTGCTGACCTCTGCCGCACTGACTGTAGAGGTCGATGCATTGAAGCAGAGCCTCGAGCGGTCCGAGAACGAGCTCGGCCATGCCAAGAAGCAGCTCGAGGACAAGGAAGGTAGGTAGTACCTTATATAAGTATATAAAAATACCTGGTTGCAAATAATGATAGGACCAACGTGGGTGTTACAGGGGCAACAACCGAGGTGGCGACCCTGAAGGAAGCGTTGTCCAAGGCCAAAGACAATGCGGCCATGGAGCGCACCGAGCGAGAAAAGCAGGAGGCGCAGGCGGAGGAGGTGCGGCAAGAGCTCAATGCTCTTGTGAAAAAACACGAGAGTTTAGAGCTTGACTCAAAGACTCGAGAGTCCGAGCTTGCCTCGGCACTTGAAAGCGCCAAATCTGCCAAGGCCGAAGCCCAAAAAGCCCTCCAGGAAATTGAGGCGATGAAAAAGATAGCGGCGGGTAAGGCATTCTTTATGCAAAGCAATCACATGAAACTAAATTACCTGTTACTTACCCGAGTCCGGAGCTCTCCAGGAGCATTCGCAGATCTGCCCCGCAGTGTGTCTGATGCCGCCGCATTCTATCGGGCCGAGGAAGGGAGCTCGACGGAGAAGGTGTTCTGGTCCCAGTATGCTGAGGCCGGACACCCGGTGCCCCTGAGAGACCAGCTGAAGCAGTTGGTCGAGCTCCATAAGGCAGTCGAACAGGCCATGAAGGGCCTTATAGGCCGGCTGTGGCCTAGGGAGGCCATGCCTGGGAGCTACTTTGGGCTGGTTAGGTGGCTGGTGGATGCCTGTCCACGGCTTGAAGTCATCAAGCGCTCCGTATGCATCGAAGGCACCCGTAGGGCACTTGCCCGTGCTAAAGTGCACTGGGGCAAGCTGGATGCTGAGAAGCTGGTGAAGGATGGGCCACCAGAGGGGAAGGAGCATCGCAAGCCCGAGTTGTATTATGAGGGCGTCCTGAAGGGTGCCTGCCTTGTGGCGAATGAGTGTTCCAAGGATGTAATTTTTGAATAAACTCGCTCGTGTTATCCTGTGCACTGAAAACTTGTTCATATGCGCTAAGCAACGCTTTTTTAATTTAAAATATTACCTTCTATGCGGCTGTTTATTAAATCTGAGAGATGCAAGTCGTCGGCTTCTACCCCCATGCCATGAGTGCTGGGATGTTCGGGATAAACCTGAGCGCTCTTTTTCCCATTCTTGGGTCCTTCGAGGGAGGTGCTCAGCACAACGAACAAGGCAATCGGACTTATAATGCTTTATCACTCTCACTTACCCATAGAATTCTATAATTTTAAATTTTGGCGAAGCCCCTAGTATTCGGAAGACCGAGTTCGGGGCGCTATCCACGCCTAGGCCGGACAAAGCCAGCTCCTCGCTCTAAGCGGCATAAGTCTTTAGGGACTCGAAAAACCTCTCGAACAGCGACCGGCTCTCGCCCTATCATGACAGTTAGTTTTAGCTTTCTCTACTGAGGTGTTAACCCAGCTCAACTGGGGCACAATCGCAGTAGTTCTCCCAGCGCTACCTTAGCCGATATAGCGGAACGTAAGGTACCAAAACATGGGAGCCGGGCAAACCCAACTATTGACCCAAGACATGATTCGGAGCCGATGCATATAATGCTATAAGTTCGGGGTGCCGCACTCATGAGAGTGTTCGGTCTTCCCACACCGTATTCTGGGGTACTTAAGCCCCTAGTGTATTGGCCGTACCAAAGTGTACGGTTGCATAATGTCATAACTGAACATATTTACATAAAAGATGAATGCAATAATAGACAAGAGCTATGTATTGTTTATTAAAGGGTTGCTATGAAAGCAGAATGATACAAATAGTGCGATAAGCAAGAGATGGGATTATTTGACATGTCCCCCTCCAGGGGAAAGCTGTGAGACTTTAAGTAAGACAGGTATTTAGCTTGTTATAGATACCACCTGGACATTCGACGTGGCTTGCTGTCTCCCTGGCTGTTGCATCGTGTGTTCGGCGATTGTACTGCTGGACAGGCCTTCCGAATAGTGGAGTCCTGAAAGTAAGAAAAGAGAAATGACAAAATCGGGAGCCCCTAGTGCGGTTGAGCCGCATTCTGGGCGTGCCGTGGTTGTGCCCCTCCCCTTATGCCCATGGTATTTCCAGAGCATAATTATGTACACATGGTATTGGTTTCGCAATCTCGCGAGGGATGGGGTTGGGGCCGCACTGCTATGCTTGCTCGGAACATGCCAGACGGTCTTGTTGTAGGTTACTCCGAGCGCGCTTGACGGTGTCCGGACGTTTAACAGCCGGACTGGAGAATTGCCTTGAGAGGCTACTTTGTACTTCCGCCGCGAGGGTCGCCGTGTGCTCCTCTGTTCGGAGAGAGTGTTCGGTGTTTCCATTGACCGTAATGACTCGTCGAGGGCCTGGTGTCTTGAGCTTGAGGTATGCATAGTGTGGCACCGCATTGAATTTTGCAAATGTGGTTCGCCCGAGCAGGGCATGATAGCCACTGTCAAATGGGACTATGTCGAAGATTAACTCCTCGCTTCGGAAATTATCCGGGGATCCGAAGACCACTTCGAGTGTAACTGAGCCTGTACAGCTGGCTTCTACACCTGGTATGACGCCTTTGAAGGTCGTCTTTGTGGGTTTAATCCTTGAGGGATCTATGCCGATATAGCGGAACGTAAGGTACCAAAACATGGGAGCCGGGCAAACCCAACTATTGACCCAAGACATGATTCGGAGCTGATGCATATAATGCTATATGTTCGGGGTGCCGCACTCATGAGAGTGTTCGGTCTTCTCACACCGTATTCTGGGGTACTTAAGCCCCTAGTGTATTGGCCGTACCAAAGTGTACGGTTGCATAATGTCATAACTGAACATATTTACATAAAAGATGAATGCAATAATAGACAAGAGCTATGTATTGTTTATTAAAGGGCTGCTATGAAAGCAGAATGATACAAATAGTGCGATAAGCAAGAGATGGGATTATTTGACATGTCCCCCTCCAGGGGCAAGCTGCGAGACTTTAAGTAAGACAGGTATTTAGCTCGTTATAGAGACCACCTGGGCATTCGACGTGGCTTGCTGTCTCCCTGGCTGTTGCATCGTGTGTTCGGCGATTGTACTGCCGGACAGGCCTTCCGAATAGTGGAGTCCTGAAAGTAAGAAAAGAGAAATGACAAAATCGGGAGCCCCTAGTGCGGTTGAGCCGCATTCTAGGTGTGCCGTGATTGTGCCCCTCCCCTTATGCCCATGGTATTTCTAGAGCGTAATTATGTATGCGTGGTATTGGTTTTGCAATCTCGCGAGGGCTGGGGTTGGGGCCGCACTGCTATGCTTGCTCGAAACATGCCAGAGGGTCTTGTTGTAGGTTACTCCGGGCGCGCTTGATGGTGTCCGGACGTTTAACAGCCGGACTGGAGAATTGCCTTGAGAGGCTACTTTGTACTTCCGCCGCGAGGGCCGCCGTGTGCTCCTCTGTTCGGAGAGAGCGTTCGGTGTTTCCATTGACCATAATGACTCCTCGAGGGCCTGGCATCTTGATCTTGAGGTATGCATAGTGCGGCACCGCATTGAATTTTGCAAATGCGGTTCGCCCGAGCAGGGCATGATAGCCACTGTGGAACAGGACTATGTCGAAGATTAACTCCTCGCTTCGGAAATTATTCGGGGATCCGAAGACCACTTCGAGTGTAACTGAGCCTGTACAGCTGGCTTCTACACCTGGTATGACGCCTTTGAAGGTCGTCTTTGTGGGTTTAATCCTTGAGGGATCTATGCCGATATAGCGGAATGTAAGGTACCAAAACATGGGAGCCGGGCAAACCCAACTATTGACCCAAGACATGATTCGGAGCCGATGCATATAATGCTATATGTTCGGGGTGCCGCACTCATGAGAGTGTTCGGTCTTCTCACACCGTATTCTGGGGTACTTAAGCCCCTAGTGTATTGGCCGTACCAAAGTGTACGGTTGCATAATGTCATAACTGAACATATTTACATAAAAGATGAATGCAATAATAGACAAGAGCTATGTATTGTTTATTAAAGGGCTGCTATGAAAGCAGAACGATACAAATAGTGCGATAAGCAAGAGATGGGATTATTTGACATGTCCCCCTCCAGGGGCAAGCTGCGAGACTTTAAGTAAGACAGGTATTTAGCTCGTTATAGAGACCACCTGGGCATTCGACGTGGCTTGCTGTCTCCCTGGCTGTTGCATCGTGTGTTCGGCGATTGTACTGCCGGACAGGCCTTCCAAATAGTGGAGTCCTGAAAGTAAGAAAAGAGAAATGACAAAATCGGGAGCCCCTAGTGCGGTTGAGCCGCATTCTAGGTGTGCCGTGATTGTGCCCCTCCCCTTATGCCCATGGTATTTCCAGAGCGTAATTATGTATGCGTGGTATTGGTTTTGCAATCTCGTGAGGGCTGGGGTTGGGGCCGCACTGCTATGCTTGCTCGAAACATGCCAGATGGTCTTGTTGTAGGTTACTCCAGGCGCGCTTGACGGTGTCCGGACGTTTAACAGCCGGACTGGAGAATTGCCTTGAGAGGCTACTTTGTACTTCCGCCGCGAGGGCCGCCGTGTGCTCCTCTGTTCGGAGAGAGCGTTCGGTGTTTCCATTGACCGTAATGACTCCTCGAGGGCCTGGCATCTTGATCTTGAGGTATGCATAGTGCGGCACCGCATTGAATTTTGCAAATGCGGTTCGCCCGAGCAGGGCTTGATAGCCACTGTGGAACAGGACTATGTTGAAGATTAACTCCTCGCTTCGGAAATTATCCGGGGATCCGAAGACCACTTCGAGTGTAACTGAGCCTGTACAGCTGGCTTCTACACCTGGTATGACGCCTTTGAAGGTCGTCTTTGTGGGTTTAATCCTTGAGGGATCTATGCCCATTTTTCACACTGTATCCTGATAAAGCAAGTTCAGGCTGCTGCCGCCATCCATGAGGACTCTGGTGAGGTGAATTCCGTCAATGATTGGGTCTAGGACCAATGCGGCGAATCCGTCGTGACGAATGCTAGTGGGGTGGTCCCTTCGATCAAAAGTGATCGGGCAGGAGGACCATGGGTTGAACTTTGGGGCGACTGGCTCCAACGCATATACATCCCTGAGCACACGCTTCCGTTCCCTTTTGGGGATGTGGGTTGCATATATCATGTTCACCGTCCGCACTTGTGGGGGAAAGCCCTTCTGTCCTCTGTTGTTCGGCGGCCGGGGCTCTTCCTCGTCATCACTATGCAGCCCCTTGTCTCTGCTTTCGGCACTTAATTTGCCTGCCTGCTTGAACACCCAACAATCCATTTTGGTGTGATTGGCTGGATGTTCGGGGGTGCCGTGTATTTGGCACGAGCGATCGAGTATCCGGTCTAAACTGGATGGGCCCGGAGTATTTCTTTTGGATGGCTTTTTGCGCTGACCGGGTTTAGAGCCTCTGAATCCGGCATTGACTGCCGTATCCTCAGTATTATCGCCTTTAATGTGGCGCTTGTGCTTGTTGCGACTCGACCTGCCATTGTTGTCCTTGGTATCTGAATTACCAGGGCTCTTGGTCATTTTATTTCTATGAGCTAGCCAGATGTCTTCTCCCGCGCAAAAGCGGGTCATGAGTGTCGTGAGGGCTTCCATGGATTTCGGCTTTTCCTGTCCTAGGTGCCGGGCAAGCCATTCGTCACGGATGTTATGTTTGAAGGCTGCAAGGGCCTCTGCGTCCGGACAGTCGACTATTTGATTTTTCTTGGTTAGGAACCGTGTCCAGAATTGTCTGGCCGATTCCTCTGGCTGCTAAATTATGTGGCTTAGGTCATCAGCGTCTGGTGGTCGCACATAGGTGCCCTGGAAATTGTCAAGGAATGTGGCTTCCAGGTCCTCCCAGCAACCGATTGACTCTGCTGGCAAGCTGTTAAGCCATGCCGAGCTATTCCTTTAAGCTTGAGTGGGAGGTATTTTATAGCATGTAGATCATCACCGCGGGCCATGTGGATATGAAGGAGGTAATCTTCTATCCATACCGCATGATCTGTTGTGCCGTCATATGATTCGATGTTGACGGGTTTAAACCCCTCTGGGATTTGATAATCCATTACTTCATCTGTGAAGCATAGTGGGTGTGTGGCGCCTCTGTACTGGGCTATATCACGACGTAGCTCATATGAGCTTTGCCTGCCGTGTTCGGCCGGGCCGTATTTGCCATATCCGGCGTGACAGTTATCGTCACGTGTCGTGGGGCGCCCACGCGATCCGTAGATCGATCTTGTTTGCCTTGCCTTGTCCTCCAATATGTCTCGCAGGTCTGGCGCGTTTCCCCGTGCCTTGGTACTTTTTGAGCGGCGCCGGGGTGCGGCTTGAATTGATGACCGAGAGGCCTCTCTATCGCGGCCACGGGGTGGCCGGTCAGCCACGTCATATGCTGGTGATGTAGGTTTAGTTGCTTCCTCCTCTAATCGGGGTAGCAGCCTGCGCTTTCGGTAGCTCTTGGAGGGGCGTTCGAGTTCGTACTCTTCGGCGGCAAGGACTTCAGTCCATCTGTCGGCTAGCAAGTCTTGGTCAGCTCTAAGTTGTTGCTGTTTTTTCTTGAGGTTGCTTGTCGTGGCCATAAGCCTGCTTTTGAAACGCTCTTGTTAGACGGGATCCTCAGGCACGACAAATTCGTCGTCGTCGAGGCTTACTTCGTCTTCGAAGGGAGGCATGTAATTATCGTCCTCGACCTCTCTGTCTGCCGCTCTCTCATGAGGGCTGGCTTCTCCATCCTCCTGTGCTAAATCCTGCTGGAGGGGGTTGTCTTTGGCACTGTCCGGGGTGTCATTATCTCCCGTGCCGGAATCGCCGTTTTTGATTTGGCGGGATTTAGAGCGGCGCCGCTGACGCTGGCGCTTAGGCTGTTTCTTGGAGGGGTCATCCTCCGTTGTTCCATCGCCATTCCCTTCTTTTGGGGTGTCCACCATGTATATGTCGTATGATGAGGTGGCTTTCCAGTGCCCTATAGGCGCTGGTTCTTGATCGTCTCCTTCATCGGCGTCCATACCGTCGATGTATTCGGAGTCGAAGTCGAGCATGTAGGTTAAATCATCGACAGTGGCTATGAAGTGGGTGGTGGGTGGGCTTCGAATTTCTTCGTCGTCCGCATCCCAACCTTGTTGGCCATAGTCCGGCCAAGGCTCTCCTGATAAAGAGAGAGATTGTAGTGAATTCAGAATGTCGCCAAAGGGTGAGTGATGAAAGATGTCCGCGGCGGCGAACTCCATGATCGGCGCCCAATCGGGTTCGATCGGCAGGGGTGCGGAAGGCTCGGAATCCGGAAAGGATTTCGGCACCTTGGAGTTGTGAGCTTCATGAAGGACAAGACTGGTGTTTGGCTCGATCGCCGTAGAGATTGCAGCCCCCGAGGCGGTGTCCAGCCACCCATCTTCGATCGGCACGGTCGGCTCCGAGCTAAGGGTCGGAGCGGACACCTGAGCGGCCTTCTGGGCACTGTCCGGCGGCAGAGCTAGATCGTGCCCATCGTGACAATGCGACACGCTCGGCTGTGGCTCAAATCCGTCGAAGATCAAGTCTCCGCGGATGTCCGCTGTGTAGTTCAAACTTCCAAATCTGACCTGACGGCCAGGTGCGTAGCTTTCGATCTACTCCAGATGGCCAAGCAAATTGGCCCGCAGTGCAAAGCCGCCGAATACGAAGATATGTCCGGGGAGAAAAGTCTCACCCTGGAGCGCATCGCTGTTGATGATCGGAGAAGCCATCGGGCCTAAAGATGACAACACGGAGGAACTCTCAATGAAAGCACCAATGTCGGTGTCAAAACCGGCAGATCTCGGGTAGGGGGTCCCGAACTGTGCGTCTAGGCAGATGGTAACAGGAGACAAGGGACACCATGTTTTTACCCAGGTTCGGGCCCTCTCGATGGAGGTAAAACCCTACTCCTGCTTGATTAATATTGATGATATGGGTAGTACAAGAGTAGATCTACCACGAGATCAGAGAGGCTAAACCCTAGAAGCTCCTATGGTATGATTTTTGTTCGTCCTACAGACTAAAACCCTTCGATTTATATAGACACCGGAGAGGGCTAGGGTTACACAGAGTCGGTTATGATGGGAGGAGATCTACATATCCGTATCGCCAAGCTTGCCTTCCACGCCAAGGAATGTCCCATCCGGACACGGGATGAAGTCTTCAATCTTGTATCTTCATAGTCCAGGAGTCCGCCCAAAGGTCATAGTCCGTCTATCCGGACACCCCCTAATCCAGGACTCCCTCAATAATCATGACAAGTTTTATAAATATAATCATCACTACTTTCTATAGCATAAGTTTCATCACAATAATCATCATAAGTAGCAACTTCGTTCTCAGCATAATCGATTGAAACCTCTTCCAAGATAGTGGATACATCACTAAATAAAGTCATGACCTCTCCAAATCCACTTTCATAAATATTATAAGATTCAACATCCTCCAATATTGTGGGATCACTACTTCCTAAAGTTGACACTCTTCCAAACCCACTTTCATAAATATAATCATCATAGGTAGGAGGCATGCTATCATCATAACTACTTTGCATATCAAAACTTGAGAGGCTAAAAATATCATCATTATTAAACATAGCATCCCCAAGCTTGGGACAAACATTAATTGCATCCTCATCAAACATTGCTTCCCCAAGCTTGGGCCTTTTCATATAATAAGCATAATCACTCTCATCATTAATAGTATGGATAGCACCAATAGTATAGCAATTATTATATTCTTCCAAGCAAGTGCCGAAAAGATTTTAAAGATCATAAGAAGTATCATTATCTTACCAATCATAATCATCACAACAAGCAATAGGCATAACGAGATCATCGTCAAGTGTATCATCTTCATTTTCATGAGGCACATCAATAATAGGAGCAACTTTATTTGGGAGAGATACCTTTTTACCTCTCTTCCTTTTTCTTTTCTTCTTCTTCACCTCATGTGTGGGTTCAATCCTCTTTTTGGAGCTCCTTATTAATGAGATTGGTTGGATAGAAGATTCCTCCTCGTTACCTGATTCATCATAAGAAACAATAGGAGGATATTGGGAAGTCTCTTCCCTTTCGTTAGCATTCTCTTCATCTTCTATTTGTTTTCTTTTCTTTATGTAATTGGCAATATAAGGATTTTCAATGCAATTCACCGCACAATACATATAAATCTTCTCTAGATCAAAATCAAGAAATCTATCAAGATTAAATTTTGGAATACCCTCAGTTATACGTTTCATTTCTTCATAACCCAAAAGAAGGCTAAGCTCTTTATGATGCCCAAGGGTAATCAAATTATCACAATATTTGGAAACAACTTGATCATGAAACAAATAGCATTGGAGCTTTAAATGACCATGTTCATTGCAAAGTTCACAAGGGGTACTACAAAATATTGAATCTTTTAGCACATTCATCTAGCTCTTCTTTCAACAATTTGGTTTCTAAGTACTTATGCCTCTTGCAATATCTATCTTCCCTATTTGGTGTGTACTTACAAACCCAATGCACTCCACAAAAATTGACATGTTTATAGGAGACATTTTCATCATAACTAGTGCGATCATCATTAGCATCATGGATATTCAAAGAATTCATACTAACAACATTGCAATCATGCTCATCATTCAAATATTTCATGCCAAGCATTCTATGTAATTCTTCTTCTAGTACTTGAGCACAATTTTCCTTTCCATCATTATCATGAAAGATATTAAAGAGATGAAGCGTATGAGACAAACTCAACTCCATTTTTTTGTAGTTTTCTTTTATAAACTAAACTAGTGATAAACCAAGAAACAAAAAGATTCGATTGCAAGATCTAAAGATATACCTTCAAGCGCTAACCTCCCCGGCAACGGCGCCAGAAAAGAGCTTAGTTGATGGGGTGTGAGTGAGTGCCCTTTACCTAGCCTCCCCGGCAACGGCGCCAGAAAAGAGCTTGATGTCTACTACACAACCTTTTTCTTGTAGACGTTGTTGGGCCTGGAAGTGCATAGGTTTGTAGGACAGTAGCAAATTTCCCTCAAGTGGATGACCTAAGGTTTATCAATCCGTAGGAGGCGTAGGATGAAGATGGTCTCTCTCAAACAACCCTACAACCAAATAACAAAGAGTCTCTTGTGTCCCCAAAACACCCAATACAATGGTAAATTGTATAGGTGCACTAGTTCGGCGAAGAGATGGTGATACAAGTGCAAAATAGATAGTAGATAAAGGTTTTTGTAATCTGAAACAATAAAAACAGCAAGGTAGCAAGCGATAAAAGTGAGCGTAAATGGTATTGCAATGATAGGAAACAAGGCCTAGGGTTCATACTTTCACTAGTGCAAGTTCTCTCAACAATAATAACATAGATAGATCATATAACAAGCCCTCAACATGCAAAAAAGAGTCACTCCAAAGCCACTAATAGCGGATAACAAACATATAGATTATGGTAGGGTACGAAACCACCTCAAAGTTATTCTTTCGGATCAATCTATAAAAGAGTTCGTACTAGAATAACACCTTAAGACACAAATCAACCAAAACCCTAATGTCACCTAGATACTCCATTGTCACCTCAAGTATCTGTGGGCATGATTATATGATATGCGTCACACAATCTCAGATTCATCCAACCAACATAAAAGTACTTCAAAGAGTGCCCCAAAGCTACTACCAGAGAGTCAAGAACATGTGCCAACCCCTATGCATAGGTTCCCAATGTCACGAAACCCGCAAGTTGATCACCAAGACATACATCAAGTGTTCTCATAAAAGACTCAATCTGATAAGATAACTTCAAAGGGGAAACTCAATTCATCACAAGAGAGTAGAGGGGGAGAAACATCATAAGATCCAACTACAATAGCAAAGCTCGGGATACATCAAGATCGTGCCATAGAGGGAACACGAGAGAGAACACGAGAGAGAGAGAGATCAAACACATAGCTACTGGTACATACCCTCAGCCCCGAGGGTGAACTACTCCCTCCTCGTCATGGATAGCGCCGGGATGGTGAAGATGGCCACCAGTGCTGGATCCCCCCTCCGGCAGGGTACCGGGAAGGGCTCCCGAGAGGTTTTTGGTGGCTATAGAGGCTTGCAGCGGCGGAACTCCCGATCTATCTTCTGTTCTGGAAGTTTTATGATACATAGGTATATATGGGTGCAAGGAGTACGTCGGTGGAGCTACAGGGGCCCCACAAGGCAGGGGGCGCGCCCTAGGGTGGTGGGCGCGCCCCCCACCCTCATGGCCAGCTCATGTATCTTCTGACGTAGAGTCCAAGTCTATCCGGTGGGTTTCCTTCCAAAAATAACTTCTCCAGTTGATTTCGTTCCGTTTCGACTCCGTCTGATATTACTTTTCCTCGAAACACTGAAATAGGCATAAAACAGCAAATCTAGGCTGGGCCTCCGGTTAATAGGTTAGTCCCAAAAATAATATAAAAGTGGATAATAAAGCCCATAATCATTCAAAACAGATAATATAGTAGCATGAATGCTTCATAAATTATAGATACGTTGGAGACGTATCACCACCCCTTCACGGTTTCCGCAAAGGAGCCGTCAGGCCAGGTGACATTAGGCATTTTTCCCACCATGGCTCCTCCGCACTCCGCTTGCTGGCCGCTCACGATCTTCGGCTTCACGTAGAAGGTTTGGAGCCACAAGCCGAATGAGGCTTAATGCGGAGGAAAGCCTCGCACACGACGATGAACGCCGATATGTTGAGGATGAAATTCGGGGCTAGATCATGGAAATCTAGCCTGTAGTAGAACATGAGCCCGCGGACGAAGGGGTGGAGTGGAAACCCCAGTCCACAGATGAAATGGGCAAGGATCACGACCCTCTCATGGGGTCCTAGAGTTGGAATGACCTGCCCACCGTCTGGTAGCCGGTGCGCTGTGTCTGCGGCCAAGTATCCGGCCGCCCGAAGACTTGCGATGTTCTTCTCCTTCACGGTGGAAGCCACCCACTTGCCTCCTGCTCCGGACATGTTTAGCTGTGCGGAGGAGACTTGGACTAGGGCGTTGGAGCTCGGGGAGGCAAGAGTGGGTAGAGGAGGAAGAAGGCGTGGGTAAGGATGGGGAACTCTTATCCCTTTATAGAGGCGACGAAAGCGGTGCGTCTCCCCACTAGCCTGTTGAGAATTGCTTACTTCCCAAGCGCCACGATTGATGGCACGGGGGGAATACCCATACCCGTATTGATGAGAATCCCGTGATAAGGGGACATGATCTCTGCTTTGACAAGACGTGTCAAGGAAACCGCCTCGCAATGCGCGTTGTGGCTGGTTGTGAAAAAATGGTTCAAATAATGACCTGGTTGTAATGGCATGTCACGTCATCTAAAAGTTGTCAGCTGAAGTATCATTCTCTCTATGGTGGTATGTGAAGATCGTTTTGCTAGATCCGGACACGGCCTACGTGTTCGATAATAACCTTGGAGTATTCAGAAGGAGGAACCCGCCTTGCAATGCTGAAGACAAGACTGCGCGCCGGACTATCGTCATTGAAGCCTGGTTCAAGGGCTACTGAGGGAGTCCTGGATAAGGGGGTATCCGGAAAGCCGGACTATATACATCGTCCGGACTATAGAAGCGTCAAGATACAAGACTCAAGACTTCGGCTCGTGTCCTGATGGGACTCTCCTTTGCGTGGAAGACAAGCTTGGCGATCCGGATATTATGTTTCCTTCCTTGTAACCGACTCCATGTAAACCCGAGCTCTCCGGTGTCTATATAAACCGGAGAGGATGGTCCTTAGTAGGCCGATCACCATTACAATCGTACCATCATAGGCTAGCTCTTAGGGTTTAGCCTCTACGATCTCGTGGTAGATCAACTCTTGTATTACACATATCTTCAATATTAATCAAGCAGGAAGTAGGGTTTTACCTCCATCGAGAGGGCCCGAACCTGGGTAAACATTGTGTCCCTTGCTTCCTGTTACCATCAGCCTAAGACGCACAGATCGGGACCCCCTACCCGAGATCCGCCGGTTTTGACACCGATAATGACTCTTGTGTTCAAAATCTACTTTGGAGTATTCGGAGAAGGAACCCGCCTTGCAATGCCGAAGACAATCTGTGCGCCGGACTCAATCGTCACTGAAGCATGGTTCAGGGGCTACTGAGGGAGTCCTGGATTAAGGGGTCCTCGAATAGTCGGACTATATGCTTTAGCCGGACTGTTGGACTATGAAGATACAAGATAGAAGACTTTGTCCCGTATCCGGGTGGGACTCTCCTTTGCGTGGAAGGCAAGCTTGGCGATTCGGATATGTAGATTCCCTTCTCTATAACCGACTCTGTGTAACCCTATCCCCCTCCAGTGTCTATATAAACCAGAGGGTTTAGTCCGTAGGACAAGGACAATCATAATCATAGGCTAGCTTCTAGGGTTAGCCTCTTCGATCTCGTGGTAGATCAACTCTTGTAATACTCATATCATCAATTTCAATCAAGCAGGAAGTAGGGTATTACCTCCATAGAGAGGGCCCGAACCTGGGTAAACATCGTGTCCCCCGTCTCATGTTACCATCAGTCTTAGACGCACAGTTCAGGACCCCCTACCCGAGATCCGCCAGTTTTGACACCGACAACTTCCATACTACTTTGCTACTAAATATTTTGTTGTAGATACTAAGTTATCCAGGTGTGGTTGAATTGACAACTCAACTGCTAATACTTGAGAATATTCTTTGGCTCCCCTTGTGTCGAATCAATAAATTTGGGTTGAATACTCTACCCTCGAAAATTGTGGCGATCCCCTATACTTGCGGGTTATCAAGACTATTTTTTGGCGCCGTTGCCAGGGAGCATAGCTCTATTCTTTGAGTCACTTTGGATTTATATCTGCTGATCACTATGAAGAACTTGAAAGATCAAAGAACTAAAAATTATCCCTCAACTACGAGGGGAGGTAAGGAACTGCCATCTAGCTCCGCACTTGATTCTCCTTCCGTTATGAGTAAACTTGCGACACATAAACCTGCTTCTGGTATTAGTTTTGATATGTCACATGTTATTGATGATGCCACTTCTGCTATGCATGATACTTGTAATGAAACTACTTCTATGCTTGATACTATTGTGCCATTAGGTGAATTTCTTGATGAACAACTTGCTAGGGCTAGGGAGAATGAAATTGTTGAAACTGATAATATTGATGATAGTGATGATGAAGGTTCTCCCCCTAGATATGAATTTCCTGTTGTTCCTGAGGGTTATGTTATGGATGAAGAAACTGCTAGAGATTTTCTTGCTTTCAATGATAGATCAGATCTTAAGAAATTATTAGCTAAACTGAAACAAAAGACTCTGAATGCTAGAATGAAACATGACCCTGCTTTTGCTACTTCACCTATCTTTGTTACTGATAAGGATTATGAATTCTCTGTTGATCCTAAGATAATTACTTTAGTTGAATCTGATCCTTTTTATGGCACTGAATCTGAAACTGTAGAGGCACATCTTACTAAGTTAATTATATAGCCACCCTATTTACTAATGATGAGAAATCTCGATATTACTATATCCTTATAATATTTCCTTTCTCATTAAAGGGTGATGCTAAGACATGGTTTAATTCTCTTGATCCGGGTTGTGTGAGTAGTCCCCAGGATATGATTTACTACTTCTTTGCTAAATATTTCCCTGCTCATAAGAAACAAGTTGCTTTAAGGGAAATATATAATTTTGTGCAAATCGAAGAAGAGAGTCTCCCACAAGCTTGGGCGAGGCTTCACCGATTACTTAATGCTTTTCCTGATCATCCCCTTAAGAAAAATGAAATACTTGATATCTTCTATAATGGACTAATCGATGCTTCCAAGGACCACCTGGATAGCTGTGCTGGTTGTGTTTTCAGGAAAAGGACAGTCGACCAAGCTGAATTTCTATTAAATAATATGTTGGCGAATGAAAATAATCGGGCACCACCTAAACCAACTCCTCAGCCAACTCCGAAGAAGAGAGGTGTTCTATTTCTCAGTCCTGAAGATATGCAAGAGGCAAAGAAATCTATGAAAGAGAAAGGTATTAAAGCTGAAGATGTTAAAAATTTACCTCTTGTTGAAGAAATTCATGGCCTCAATTTACCACCTAAAGAAATACAAGGTCTTGATAACCCAACAAAGTTAGTGAAGGTAAACTCTCTTTATAGATATGATAAAGTTGAAATCCCATCTACTAAGTTCGCTAGCCAATGCCTAGATGTATTTGATGATTTTATGGATAAACAAGCAAATTTCAATGATTATGTTAGTAGATATTTGAAAAATAATGCTTATATGATTGGACGCTTGAGTGATTATATGTCTAGAGTTAAGGGTGAACTTAAACTCACTAGTAAACATGTTTCTATGGTCACTACTCAAGCAGAACAAGTACTTAAGGCTTAGAATGAATTGCTTGATGAACTAAATAATAAACATGACTTTGTTGTAAGAGTGGCTACTAGAACTGGTAAAATGACTCAGGAACCATTGTATCCTGAAGGCCACCCTAAGAGAATTGAACAAGATTCTTAGAAAAATAATTTAGATGCTCCTAGTCATTCTAAAAAGAAGAAAAAGAAAAATGATAGGTGTCGGTGTCAAAACCGGCGGATCTCGGGTAGGGGGTCCCGAACTGTGCGTCTAAGGCTAATGGTAACAGGAGACTGGGGACATGATGTTTACCCATGTTCGGGCCCTCTCGATGGAGGTAATACCCTACTTCCTGCTTGATTGATCTTGATGATATGAGTATTACAAGAGTTGATCTACCACGAGATCGTAGAGGCTAAACCCTAGAAGCTAGCCTATGATTATGATTGTTGTTGTCCTATGGACTAAACCCTCTGGTTTATATAGACACCGGAGGGGGCTAGGGTTACACAGAGTCGGTTACAGAGAAGGAGATCTAGCATCCGAATCGCCAAGCTTGCCTTCCACGCAAAGGAGAGTCCCATCCGAACACGGGGCAAAGTCTTCAATATTGTATCTTCATAGTCCAACAGTCCGGCCAAAGTATATAGTCCGGCTGTCCGGATACCCCCTATTCCAGGACTCCCTCAGTAGCCCCCGAACCAGGCTTCAATGATGATGAGTCTGGCGCGCATATTGTCTTCGGCATTGCAAGGCGGGTTCTTCTCCAAATCCAGAGTACCTGTCGTAGCGAACAGTGTCTGGCTTCCCATTAATGTTGTAATCCTCAGCTTCTATGTTTCAATAATGGCTATCTCCACGTGTCGAGTAAATATGAGGAGTCGGGGCATTTTTACATTTGCCACCCTGACCCTATAAGCGAACCGTCTATTTGAAGAGACGGGGATCCTCAGATCCAAATCTCACCTTCTTCCCCCAAGCAAGCATTCAACAGAGCGCATCCGGAAAAACCATTCCATCATGGCCGGTCGCCGCAGCTCCTCTTCTCGCTCCCTTAGCTCTAAGCCAGGTGATTGGGAAAAGTGTTCTATCCCCCACAGTCGTTTTAGTAGAGTTGCAGACCCAAGGGTTTCTTCCACCCGCATACATGGTCCCCATCCGAGCCGGACTAGCCACCTATAATGACGGGGAGCAAGCGGAGAGCTTTCCTAACCCATCTCGGGGGGAGCGGGTATGCCTTGTCCCATATTTGCTGAGAGGACTCGGGTTTCCAATCCACCCATTCCTCCGCGGGCTCCGCCTCCAGCTGCATAACTTCACCCCCACCTCCGTACGGCACATGCAGGTTACGTTGCCCTCTGCGAGCTATTTCTGGGTTGTGAGGCTCATTTCGAGTTATTTAAGAGGCTATTCTGCCTCGTCCCTCATAATCAGGAGGGATCTATATATCAAGTGGGCGGAGCCAAAATATGGCGCGTCGCCTAGACCGGATACTTGTCCGGCACTCCAAAGAAGGCATCCGAAGACTAGCCTTCGGAGTGGTTTTATGTAGATGACGTTCCCCTTCTGGACCCAATCCGGACGGGCCTTCCTGAGTTCACTAATGCTCCGCTGAAGAAAATCCAAAGCTGGTGCGCTCGGAGCCCCCAGGAGGAAGATGACAGAGAAGTCCACTTCTTGATGAGCAGGATAAAAACACTGGCCCAATCAGGACTGATAATAATCAAAGTTATGTAAATATGCATAATGCGGGGGGTGCAGCCACTTCAATATCGGGGGAAGCCCATGTGGCAATTCAACGGGGAAGACAATGCCACCCACTGCAGTCGTAAAGGTCCGGACTCCGCCACCGCTCTGGCGAGAATATTATCCAATTTATATAAAGGAGAAGAAGAGGAGTTCCTCCGCATTAAGCCGCGGGATGGATTTTCCATGTACAAGCCCCCAAGCTGGGTAAGCCTTTACCCTTTACTCAACTCTATTCATTCTTGCATCCTTTGTCGCAATCATTTACCTTGCTATTTCAAAGCAGGAACTGAGCAAGGCCGTGAAAGAGTTCAACAGCCCATCTCCGCAGCCAGAGGATCCTGGCCGGGCTCTCGACCCCGGACTTGAAGAAGATCCGGAAATATCTGTGGAGCTTGTTGATGGGACATTTTACCAGGCAAGCTGTGACGGCACCTTAGTGGCCATCATCGCCGATTATCCCGGACTGCTCCCTGTATCACATGTAAGCAAAGCTGAAGTCCTAACCTCCAAAAAGGATTCCTTCGTTATACCATACCTTATGCACATATATCGTACTTTTATAGAGACGGCCACCGGGATGCGGCGCCGAGCCCCTGGGGGCTCATCAGCAAAGGGCATCCAGGCCAGGCAGGCTTAAGAGGAACGCGGTTAGGATTGAAACGCCGTCACAGAGGTATAATTTAAAACCTGCTCTGTGATTATCATCTTTGAAATGTAACAGCATCCATCATGTCCTGGCAGAAAGAGTAGTCGCCGAACTATATCCAGAGACCCTGCCGGCCATGCCTCCGCCAGCCGGATTCCAGAACAGGCCTCACAAGTGGAGGCTAATGTGGGGACGATGCCAGATTGTCCTCCGGCAGAGGATGTGGATAGGCTCCCCGCCACGAATTTTGAAGTAGAGAGCGCCATGAATCACCGGCGCCGACGGGCCGTACTCCGCCATGGTATTTTTTCCGAAGAGGCGTTCAATGCCTTCAATTCGGGAGACGCATACATCCAAGCTGCCCAAGATGGACTCGCTCGAGCGACAGAACAGTATGCAAAGGATATACAGGTAAGAAAATTTGATAAGCATGTATATCAGTAGCCCCTGAGACTTGAAACAGTTGGAACAACTAATTTAAGGATCATTGTATGCACAGGTTCTTGTGGAGAAGAATACCCATTTATCTCAAGAGCTAGAGGAATGCAAGACCCAGTTGAGGGCCACAGTTGCCAAACTAGAGGAATCCTAGAAGGCCTCATCTGGTAATACTTGTCTCGATAGAGAAATTTTAAGGACGTATACCAGTTAGTATCCGGCATGCTTTATAAGTCTAACAGAAGATTCTGCAGACAATCCCAGAGAGAATCCGGAGATCGCAAAAGATAGTGAGCCACATGTCCGAAGATAGCTAAAGGTTGGCGAGCGTGTGCTTACGCAGGTTAGGCAGGAGAAAAACAATCTCCAAGATGCCAATATCCAGTTGAGAGTCGAATTAGCAGATGTTCGAGCTCAGCTTGCGGACTCCGTAAAGGAGAACAGGAGGCTTCGACGCAGCATTTATGGTAAGTGCTTAAACGAACTGTAGTACAGTTCGGCGAGGAAGCATATTAACAGAGCTATGTCTATAGGTATGCTGACGGGCCGTCCTGAAGAGGAGATGCCTGGATCCGCAGGCGATTTTCTGCAAGATCTCTCACAACTACACGAACAAGCTCGGCAGGTGATGCAGGGTATTGCCCAGGCCTTGTGGCCATCCGCTTCCCTGCCAGGAGGCATGGGGGAGCTTGTGGATATGCTCAAAGGAGCACGGCGGCGCTTCCAGTTATGGAAGGTATCAGCCTGCCGACAAGGTGCAAGGGAAGCCTGGGCCATGGTGAAGATGCGATACGCCAAGGCTGACCCAAACCATATGGCCGAAGTCGGACCGGTGGGGCCAGATGGGAAAGAGATTCCCGTAAGTCTGGTGTATGACAAAGTAGCATTAGCCGCAAAGTATTCCCAACAGGATTGTAGGCTAGACAGACTATTGGATGGTATAGAAGAAGAATTTAGCCAGTCCAAGTGACTATGTACTTCAATGGACATATGTAGTCCCTAGCCGGATTGTAAAGCATTTGTCATGGCGGACCTTTTCGCTTCAGCCTCTGGACCCGACAGTCCGAAGTGTATCCGAATACCCGCCCAGTTATGTAAAACCGGGGTACACGTGGAAACCAGGCGTAGGGGTCATAAGTGCTTGAACAGACAAGTACCCAACTAGTTATGTTATATTACATGGATAGTAAGAAACATCTTCCAGAGAGAATAGTTCCATTAGGGGTTCCTTTCCCTGGGTACACATGCATCGATGTACATGTCCGAACTGCGAACAGAGACACAGGATACAAAACATCTGGGGATTTATGTTGTAATAAACAAAACACATCTTTTGTTCACCGACCGAATATTCCCTTAAGAACGCTAGCTTTCGGCTTCACCCAGTCTGAGGTACACATCCGGCTGAACCGGCAGTCACAATTGCAGAGGTGCTCCCCTTATGCCCTAGCTGACGGGAACGTAGGGCATAAACACAAGAGCCATGCAACCCAGCATGGCCAAAACTTAAGTCATATCGATGCATATGATGGTGAATAAAAGGCACATATGGAAAGGTGAGGCATATGTGGTGGGCATGAAGCCATGAAAATAATTGTATTAAGCTTCCGTATAGGAAGCCCCCGGGTATATTGAGCACGCATAGTGCAGCCGGAGCGATCGAAGCATCCGTAAAGCATGTAAGGCTTTGTGTGTAAAAAGAAAAGAGAAAGAGAAAGAGAAAAAAAGGAGGACATAATTGAAAAGGCAGAGGTAAGGAGATGAACACTGAGTTTGGCACTAGGCATAGAATCTTCGGAGTCTGGCCGCATTCCATGGGTTCGGCTCGAGTCTGTTATCTGATGCATTACACAGACGGTACGCTCCTCCAGTGAGAACTTTATCAATGATGAAGGGACCCTCCGACTTGGGCTTGAGCTTGTCCTTCTTCTTATCTGGTAGGCATAGAACGAGTTCGCCAACATTATAAGTTTTGGCTCGTACTTCTCTGCTTTGATACCTTCGAGCCTGCTGTTGATAGAATGCGGAACGGGATTTTGCGACGTCGCGCTCCTCCTCCAGGGCATCTAAGTTGTCCTGCCGATCTAGCTTGGTTTCTTTCTCTTCGTACATGTGCACGTGAGGTGAGTCATGAATTATATCGCAGGGTAGTACTGCCTCTCCGCCGTACACCACAAAGAATGGTGTGTATCCGGTGGTGCGATTTGGCGTGGTCCGCAGCCCCCAGAGTACGGAGTCGAGCTCCTCGACCCAGTGCGTATCTGATTCCTTCAAGGATCGCACTAGTCTGGGTTTGATGCCGCTCATGATAAGACCATTTGCACGTTCGACTTGCCCATTTGTTTGGGGGTGATAGACAGAGGCGTAATCGAGCTTAATGCCATATTGCCGTACCAAGTTTTCACCTCATCGGCTGTAAAATTTGAGTCATTGCCAGTGATGATGCTATGGGGGACACCATAACGGTGCACAACCCCTGATATGAAGTCTATCACTGGTCCGGATTCAGCCATTTTAACTGGTTTGGCTTCTATCCATTTGGTGAACTTGTCCACCATGACCAATAAGTATTTTTTTCTTATGGCTTCCCCCTTTAAGAGGGCCGACCATATCCAGCCCCCAGACCTCGAAGGGCCAAGTTATGGGGATTGTTTGGAGAGCGGTAGGGGGCATATGGCTCGGATTGGCGAAGAGTTGGCAACCGACGCAATATTGGACAAGGTCCTGTGCATCTGCCCGGGCTGTCGGCTAGTAAAAACCTGTACGAAAGGCCTTGCTTACAAGTGCTCGAGCTGCGGCGTGGTGCCCGCCGAGTCCGGCATGTATTTCAGCCAAGAGTTGCCGCCCTTCCTCTTCGGAGATGCATCTTTGGAGCACTTCGGTGGCGCTTTTCTTATAAAGCTCTCCCTCGTGGACTTTGTAGGCCTTTGAGCGCCGCACAATACAACGTGCCTCATTTTGGTCCTCGGGGAGCTCTTGCCTAGCTAGGTAGGCTAAGAAGGGCTCGGTCCACAGGGTGATAACAGCCATGATTTCGTGGGCCAAGGGTGTTATTTCGGTGGCAGAGCCTCCGATTACGTCAGATGGTTCGGAATCTGGGGTTATATTTGGATCCGGACTGGTGTTGCCGGTCTCCCCTTCCCATACCATGGATGGCTTGAATAGCCTTTCCAAGAAGATATTAGGTGGGATGGGGTCGCGTTTAGCGCCGATGCGGGCGAGGATATCCGACGCTTGATTGTTTTCTCGTACCACATGGTGGAATTCGATCCCCTCAAACTGAGCTGGCATTTTGAGGACGGCATTACGGTACGCCGCCATTTTCGGATCCTTGGCATCAAAGTCTCCATTTATTTGTGATATTGCGAGGTTCGAGTCCCCGCGCACTTCTAGGCGTTGGATGCCCATGGAGACTGCCATCCGAAGACCATGCAACAGAGCCTCATATTCGGCTGCGTTGTTAGAGTCTGTGTATAATATTTGGAGTATGTTAGGACAACACCTGCTCCCAATCCGGCCAGCATTTTAGAGTCGTCGAAGTGCATGATCCAATTGGAGTCCGCATCATACTCTTTAGGGAGTTCGGCCTCTGTCCATTCGGCGACAAAGTCAGCCAGTACTTGCGACTTAATGGCTCGCCGTGGTTTGTATGTTACGTCGAACGGAAGGAGCTCAATAGCCCATTTAGCAATCCAGCCCGTGGCATCGCGGTTATTTATTATGTCATTGAGTGGTACTTCGGAGGCCATCGTAATCGAACACTCTTGAAAGTAGTGCCGTAGCTTCCGGGATGCCATGAAGACTGCGTATGCTATCTTTTGATAGTGTTGCTACCGGGATTTGCATGGAGTGAGGACAGTGGACACGTAATATACCGGCTTTTGGAGTGTGAACTTGTGTCCGTCCGTTTCTCGTTCGACGATGAGCACTGCGCTTACAACCTGGTGTGTTGTGGCTATATATAATAGCATAGGTTCGCCAGTATTTGGCGTGGTCAGGATTGGATTGCTGGCCAAGAGGGCCTTTATTTCTTCCAGTCCGGCCGTGGCCGCATCCGTCCACTCGAAGTGTTCGGTGCATCGAGGAAGGCGATAAAGAGGTAGTGCCTTTTCTCCTAATCGGGAGATAAAGCGGCTTAAGGCAGCCACGCATCCAGTTAATTTCTAGATCTGCTTGAGGTCTGTTGGGGTAGCCAACTATGCCAGAGCTCGTATTTTTGTTGGGTTTGCTTCAATTCCTCTATTGGAGACGATGAAGCCGAGCAACTTCCCGGAAGGTACGCCGAAGACACATTTTTCCGGGTTGAGATTGATGTCGTATGTTCGGAGGTTGTCGAACGTGAGCCTCAAGTCATCTATTAAAGTTTCAACGTGTCTTGTTTTGATGACCACGTCGTCCTCGTATGCCTCCACTGTTTTGCCGACTTGTTTTTCTAGGCATGTCTGAATCATGCACTGATAGGTTGCGCCGGCATTTTTGAGCCCAAAAGGCATGGTATTGAAATAGAAGGGGCCATATGGTGTGATGAAGGTCGTTGCGGCTTGGTCGGACTCCGCCATCTTGATTTGATGGTATCCGGAGTATGCATCGAGGAAACACAATGAGTCGTGTCCTGCGGTATCATCGATAATTTGATCAATGTGGGGGAGGGGAAGGGATCCTTAGGACAATCCTTATTGAGGTCCTTGAAATCGACGCATAGGTGCCAGGATTTGTCCTTCTTTGGTACCATCACCAGGTTTGCTAGCCAATCCGGATGTTTTATATCTCTGATGAATCCGGCCTCAAGTAATTTAGCTAGCTCTTCTCCCATGGCTTGCCGTTTAGGCTCTGAGAAGCGCCTAAGAGTCTGCTTGACCGGCTTATATCCCTTCAGTATATTTAAGCTGTGTTTGGCCAATCTGCGTGGGATGCCTGGCATGTCTAAAGGATGCCAGGAAAAAATGTCCCAATTCTCATGCAAGAAATCTCGCAGTGCGGCATCTATTGTGGGGTTCAGTTGAGTCCCAATGGAAGCTATTTTTGTGGGGTCCGTTGGGTGGACCTGGAATTTGACAACTCGTCTGCTGATTTGAAAGAGGTGGACTTGGGTAGTTTATCAAGTATCACGTCATCCCTGCCCACTGTGGAGCATAGCGAGGTTAGTTCTTTGTCCGCGAGGGCTTAGGATAATGCCTCGAGGGCCAGCGCGGCGGTCTTGTTTTCGGCGCGGAGTGCGACGTCCGGATAACTAGATAGAGTGATGATTCCATTGGGCCCGGGCATTTTGAGCTTCATGTACCCGTAATGGGGTATAGCTTGAAAGCTCGTGAATGCGTCCCGCCCTAAGAGGGTCTGGTATCCGCTGCTGAACAGGGCCACTTGGAATGTGATTTCTTCGGACCTGTAATTCCCCGGCGTGCAGAATACCACATCTAGTGTGATTTTTCCCGCGCATCGTGCCTCCCGACTACGGATGATTCCCCTAAAGGTCATGCTGCTTTGCTCAATGCGGCTCTTGTCAATTTCCATTTTGTTGAGGGTTTCCTCATAAATGAGGTTTAATCCGCTTCTGCCGTCCATGAGCACTTTAGTGAGCCGGAAGCCGTCCACGATTGGACTAAGGACCAAAGTGGCTGGTGCCCGGACTATTCGGAATTGAGGTTCGTCACTGGCATTGAAAGTTATAGCCATGTTGTTCCATGGATTTATTGTTGCCACGTGGCAAACTTAGGCGGGGCTACGGAGAGCTCGCTTGCGCCTATTATTTGAGGCGACAGTCTCGAAGACTGTCAGTACCGTATTGTTATTCTCGGCGGGATGTTGTTCTGCAGTATGGTTGATGAGGAGATCCTCACCGCTCTTCGCTACCTGCCGGAGTATCCAACATGCTCTAAGGCTATGTGTTGGTATGGTATCCGGTGTGCTGTGAATTTTGCATGGCCCATTGAGCCATTCCTCCAATACGGTTCCAAGCCTTGCAGCGGGCCTTGGTTTTTTGGTAATCAAATCGGTTGACTTGCGAGAGTTTACCCTTTTAGTTCGGACGAAGTGTTTATTGAGAGCCAGATTATCCCAGAAGTTTGTTTGGGTTTTATAGGCGCTTTCCATTGTGCAGTACTTCTGCACTATGGCCGCTAAGTCAGTGAAGTGTACTATGTCACGGCGACTTATAGCGTTGAGGATCCCCTTGTCCGTGCAATTTTTGCAAAAGAATAAGATTGCGTCTTCCTCACG
The DNA here is from genome assembly GCF_018294505.1 of Triticum aestivum. Taxonomy (NCBI): domain Eukaryota; kingdom Viridiplantae; phylum Streptophyta; class Magnoliopsida; order Poales; family Poaceae; genus Triticum; species Triticum aestivum. The sequence goes on from NC_057795.1 coordinate 511,070,860, forward strand.
ACAGTCCTTGACCTTGTTTATCACAAGGAGGAATCTGGCCCAGTAGTGGTGTACTGTCTCTTGGGTCTCTTGTCTGATATGGGAAAGATTGATTAAATATGGGCGGGTGGGTAGATTTAAGTCCGAACCCTGACCCGATCTGAGACCCAGGGGCAGAGAAGCTTCCAAGCTTGGCAGCTTGGGCTCCGGGATGTTGCCCAATTTTTCTGGCCCGCCGCCTGATTCTAAGTTCGGGGTTTGGGTCACGTCCTCCCGCGAACGGTATCCGGCTCGGAGAGCTCGGAAATCCGGACATAGTTCATCCTCAAAATAGAGGGATAATCCATGTGTTGCTCTTCCACTACCGCTATCTCATGGGTGACCGGCAGAGAGTTAATCTCCCTTTGGTCGGGTTTAAGTCCAATCTGATCATAGTCCGTAGCGACTCCTAGAGCGGCGATGCGATCCAAGAGCTCATTAAGGGAGGAGAGCTCCATTGGATCCATCTGTTCGGCGAGTTCCAAATTGATGTGGAGGCTGTTTTTGATGACCCGAGAAGTCATCGTTGGCGCGACAGCCGATCGGGCGGTCATGACGAAGCCGCCTAGTCAGAGAGTTTGGCCTAGAGCCAGGGCTCCCCCAGAGGTGATGTTGTCCTTGACAACAAGATGAGCCATCAAGCCTTATCGCGACGACATAGCGGAACTCTCAATGAAAGCACCAATGTCGGTGTCAAAACCGGCGGATCTCGGGTAGGGGGTCCCGAACTGTGCATCTAAGGCTAATGGTAATAGGAGACTGGGGACACGATGTTTACCCAGGTTCTGGCCCTCTCGATGGAGGTAATACCCTACTTCCTGCTTGATTGATCTTGATGATATGAGTATGACAAGAGTTGATCTACCATGAGATCGTAGAGGCTAAACCCTAGAAGCTAGCCTATGATTATGATTGTTGTTATCCTATGGACTAAACCCTCTGGTTTATATAGACATCGGAGGGGGCTAGGGTTACACAGAGTCGGTTACAGAGAAGGAGATCTAACATCTGAATCGTCAAGCTTGCCTCCCATGCAAAAGAGAGTCCCATCCGGACACGAGGCAAAGTCTTCAATCTTGTATCTTCATAGTCCAACAGACCGACCAAAGTATATAGTCCGGCTGTCCGGATACCCCCTATTCTAGGACTCCCTCAATAGGGCTTTGCATGCTTCTAGTGAACCTATTGTAGAAACACCTGATAATCCTAATGATATTTCCATATCTGATTCTGAAACAGAATCTGGAGATGAACATGAACCTAATGATAATACAAATAATGAAGTTCATGAAGATGCTCAACCTAGCAATAACAATGATATAGAAATTGAACCTATTGTTGATCTTGATAACCCACAATCAAGGAATCAACGTTATGATAAGAGAGACTTTGTTGCTAGGAAGCATGGTAGGGAAAGAGAACCATGGGTTCAGAAATCCATGCCTTTTCCTCCTAAACCATCCAATAAAAAGGATGATGAGGACTTTGAGCGCTTTGCTAGAATGATTAGACCTATTTTCTTACGTATGTGCTTAACCGATATGCTTAAAACAAACCCTTATGCTAAATACATCAAAGATATCATTACAAATAAAAGAAAAATACCTGAAGCTGAAATCTCCACCATGCTTGCCAACTATACCTTTAAGGGTGAAATACCTAAGAAACTTGGTGATCCCGGAGTACCCACTATACCATGCTCCATCAAAAGAAATTATGTTAAAACTGCCTTATGTGATCTAGGAGCCGGTGTCAGTGTTATGCCTCTTTCCTTATACCGTAGACTTGAATTAAGTAAGTTGACACCTACTGAGATATCTTTGCAAATGGCTGATAAATCAACTGCTATACATGTCGGTATTTGTGAAGACGTTCCTGTTGTTGTTGCGAATGTTACTATCTTAATAGACTTTGTCATTCTTGATATTCCTGAGGACGACAGTATGTCGATTATGCTTGGTAGACCCTTTTTCAATACTGCAGGTGTTGTTATTGATTGCAACAAAGGCAATGTCACCTTTCATGTTAATGGTAATGAGCATACGGTACACTTTCCGAGGAAACAACCTCAAGTTCACAGCATAAATTCTATTGGGAAAATTCCATCAATTATATTTGGAGGTTTTCAATTTCCTCTTTCCTACTGCAAATAAAAAGTATGATATTCTTATTATTGGGGATGTTCATATCCCCGTTGAGGTAACCTAGTGTCACTTCGAAATTTCTCCGGTTTCATCTGATTCGGAATGAGTTTGTTAACAAGACTTGATCAACCTTGTTAGTGGATTCCTTTTGATGAGCATGAGATGGATCAAGTTAGAGGGCACAACTCTCTGTTCCCTTCTTTTACTTTCTATTACTTAGAATAAATAAAGTAGAAATAGTACACTATGCCTATTTTCTGAATTATCTATGCAATAAAAAATATCCCGGAAATAAAAGTTCTCCAAATGCCATGCCAATTTAATATGATTTTTTCTGGAATATTTGAGAATATCTGGCACTGAGAACACAGCAGGGGGAGCAAGCACCTGGCCACGAGGGTCTAGGGTGCGCCCACCCCTACAGGGTGCACCCCCCTGCCTTTTGGGCCCATGGTGGCTCCCCTCCACTTATTCCTGCATCCACACACTTCTTCTTCCTCCCAAAAAAATCACTATCTATCTCAAGCACGAGTTCTGGCTCATTTTGCTGCCATTTTCGATCTCCTTGCTCAAAGCTCCATTCACAAAACTGCTTTGGGGGATTGTTCTATGGTATGTGACTCCTCCAATGATCCAATTAGTTTTTGTTCTAGTGCTTTATTCATTGCAAATTCTTGTTGCTTAGGTGACCCTGTTCTTGAGCTTGCATGTCAAATTTATGAGGTCCCAAGTAATTCTAATGCATGATAGAGGCTCTAGGCACTTGTGGGAGTAGTTGCTATCAATTATATTGAGTTTGTTTCACTTTTATTTTGAGTCACTAAAAATTTCAGAAATTTCACAGAGGAAGAAATATGTCCAGGAAAATGTATCAAGGTGGTTCTTCAAGAAAGAAAGGACCCAGGCTCGCAATGCGTGAGCAAGATGACAAACCACTAAGGGAAGCTGACGTGCGGCCTTGTGAATGGCCGTTAGAGCAGTTTATGGTCGAAGCGGGCATCAAGGATGAATTTGATGCATATGTGCGTAATGCTGACCTTGAGGAATTCATGCAAGATAAGTGCCCTCAATACCAATATTTAACTGATTCATTTGTGAGAGGGTTTAAATTTACATCCTCGCGCAATTCTCAAAGTGTCTTGTTTGATATTTATGATAAATCATATACCATGGACCTAGAAGGTTTTACTACTGCTTGCAAACTCCCGCAGTGGGGAAGTGTTAATGAACCTCGTAAATCTGAATATAAATACTTTATTGCTAGCATTACTGTGGGAGAATCTAGAGAAATAGCACAAGCTACCATAGGGAGCATTCATTTTCCTGCTATACATTATTTTGCTCTCTTCATTGGTAGATGCATTAATGGTAAAGATGAAGCATGTCACATGTGTGTTCCTGATCTTTGTGTTCTCAAGAGTGTTGTATTAGGTGATAAACAATACAACTTGGGGGCAATTGTTGCATGTAGGTTGCATCATAATGTTTTAGCTGGAGACTTATTTGGAGGAATTTATGCGACCCGTGTGGCTAATTATCTTGATATACCTATACATGAAAATGATACGGAGTTGCTTCCTGCTTATTTAGATTATAATGCCATGGTTAGTCATCATTTTCTTGAGAGGAATGAACAATTCCTCCAGTATTGACTAATCTTTGACAGACGTTGTGCTGTCCATATTACTCTCCCTTCTCCTGCCCTTTTTGATTATCAGGCAAAGAGAAAATGTGTTGTAACCAGGGAAGAGGCAAACGAGTACGAGAGAAGGACGGAGGCAGCCCGCCGCCAGGCAGCAACTCGGGATACAATGGCTACTGCATCTCAGTACGACCCCAGTTACAACTTTGGATATCAGCCAGGCTACCCATGGCCATAGACCAACTTAGGCCAAAAGCATAAGCTTGGGGGAGTACGTATTCCTCACCAACTTTACATTCATGTTCACACACTCATTCTAGTGTCGGTGCTCATACTCTTTCATTGTACTATCCATGCTAGTTTAATTTCTTTTTCTAGCTTTCTTCTTGTGTCTCAGATAAACCTTAAGAAAAAACAAAAAAATTTAGTTAGTTTAATTTCTATGATGTAGTAGTAATAATTAAAAGAAAAACTCAAAAATATTTCTCGTTCTTCTCTCTGCTTGTTGGGAGCTTTCCTGTGTAAATAGTTTTATTTCTTTTCTTTCCTTTGGGGGTCGAGAGGAGAAGACTATAATGAAAATGTCTAAATTCCTATCATATGCATAATTGATTTGCTTTAACCAAGAGCCCATATTACTTTGTCTTCTCTCTTGAAATGAATGCTTGGAGATTCCAGCTTAGTCCAATGCACGTGCACTATTAGTATTTTCCACACCGTTCGGTCGTGCAAGTGAAAGGCGATAATGATGATATATGATGAAATGATCGGGATAAGAGGAGCTGGTATGAACTCGACCTCTCTTGTTTTTGTAAATATGATTAGCTGATCGTTCCTGATTCAGCCTATTATGAATAAACATGTTTGCAATGACAATTAGAGATTATAGTTGCTTATGCCATGCTTAATTATCTATGAGTTTATAATTGTTTACCTTGCGTGCCAACATGCTATTAAAATGGTTGTGATGTGGTATGATAGGGTGGTATCCTCCTTTGAATGAATTGAGTGACTCGACTTGGCACATGTTCATGCATGTAGTTGAAACAAAATCAACATAGCCTTCACGATATTTATGTTCATGGTGGATTATATCCTACTCATGCTTGCACTCGGTGTCTATTAATTTTAATGCATGTTCATGACTGTTGTCGCTCTCTTAGTTGGTCGCTTCCCAGTCTTTTTCTAGCCTTCACTTGTACTAAGCGGGAATACTGCTTGTGCATCCAAACTCCATAAACCCCAAAGTTATTCCATATAAGTCCACCATACCTTCCTATATGCGGTATCTACCTGCCATTCCAAGTAAACTGGTATGTGCCAAACTCCAAACCTTCAAATGAAATTCTGTTTTTATGCTCGAATAGCTCATGTATCAACTAGGGTTGTCTGTATCTTCCATGCTAGGCGGGTTATTCTCAAGAGGAGTGGACTCCGCTCCTCATTCACGAGAAAATGGCTGGTCACCGGGATGCCTAGTCCCATACTCAAATCAAATCAAAATAATTAAACAAAACTCCCCCAGGATTGTTGTTAGTTGGAGGCACCCGTTGTTTCGGGCAAGCCATGGATTGATGCTTGTTGGTGGAGGGGAGTATAAAACTTTACCATTCTGTTTGGGAACCACCAATAATGTGTGTAGCATGGAAGATATCGAGAGCTCATAGTTGTTATGTTGACAGTAAAAGTATACCGCTCAAATGCTATTATCTCTGTTTGAAAAATCGAGCTCTGACACCTCTACAAATCCCTTCTTCCCTCTGCGAAGGGCCTATCTATTTACTTTTATGTTGAGTCATCACCCTCTTATTAAAAAGCACCCACTGGAGAGCACCGCTGTCATTTGCATGCATTACTATTAGTTTATATTGGGTATGACTATGACTAGATCTCTTTTACCATGAATTACAATGTTTAGTTAGTCCTTGATCTTTAAAGGTGCTATGCATTTATGTATTGCGGTCTCAGAAAGGGCTAGCGAGATACCATCTTGTTATATCATATTATGATTGTTTTGAGAAAGTGTTGTCATCCGAGTTTTATTATTATTGCTCGCTAGTTGATTATGCCATTGATATGAGTAAACATGAGACCTAAGTGTTATTGTGAATGTGCTTAGTCATAATCTTTGTTGAAAACTTGAATGCTAGCTTTACATATTTACAACAACAAGAGCAAAAAGAGTTTGTAAAAGTTTTTCTTTATCACTTTCAGTTTATCAACTGAATTGCTTGAGGACAAGCAAAGGTTTAAGCTTGGGGGAGTTGATACGTCTCCGTCGTATCTACTTTTTCAAACACTTTTGCCCTTGTTTTGGACTCTACCTTGCATGATTTGAATGGAAGTAACCCGGACTGGCGCTGTTTTCAGCATAACTGCCATGGTGTTATTTTTGTGCAAAAATAAAAGTTCTCGAAATGACCTGCAAATCCACAGAGCAACTTTTCAGAATTAATAAAAAATACTGGCGAAAGAATTAGTGTCAGGGGGCCCACACCCTGGTCACAAGGGTGCCCCCTAGGGTGCGCCCCCTGCCTCGTGGGCCCCCTGGACGTCCACCGACCTCAACTCCAACTCCATATATTTGCTTTCATGGAGAAAAAAATAAGAGAAGAAGGGTTCATCGCATTTTACGATATGGAGCCGCCGCCAAGCCCTAAAACCTGTCGGGAGGGCTGATCTGGAGTCCATTCGGGGCTCCGGAGAGGGGAATCCGTCGTCGTCGTCATCATCAACCATCCTCCATCACCAATTTCATGATGCTCACTGTCGTGCCTGAGTATTTGCATCGTAGGCTTGCTGGACGGTGATGGGTTGGATGAGATTTACCATGTAATTAAGTTAGTTTGTTAGGGTTTGATCCCTAGTATCCACTATGTTCTGAGATTGATGTTTTTATGACTTTGCTATGCTTAATGCTTGTCACTAGGGCCCGAGTGCCATGATTTCAGATCTGAACCTATTATGTTTTCATGAATATATGTGAGTTCTTGATCCTATCTTGCAAGTCTATAGTCACCTACTATGTGTTATGATCCGTTAACCCTGAAGTGACAATAATCGGGATACTTACCGGTGATGACCATAGTTTGAGGAGTTCATGTATTCACTAAGTGTTAATGCTTTGGTCCGGTTCTCTATTAAAAGGAGGCCTTAATATACCTTAGTTTCCATTAGGACCCCGCTGCCACGGGAGGGTAGGACAAAAGATGTCATGCAAGTTCTTTTCCATAAGCACGTATGACTATATTCGGAATACATGCCTACATTACATTGATGAACTAGAGCTAGTTCTGTGCCACCCTATGCTATAACTATTACATGAGGAATCGCATCCATCATAATTATCCATCACTAATCCAATGGCTACGAGCTTTTCACATATTGTTCTTCGCTTAGTTACTTTGTTGTTGCCACTATTACCATTACTACAAAACAGCTACTGTTACTTTTGCTACTATTACCGTTACTTCCATACTACTTTGCTACTAAATACTTTGCTGCAGATACTAAGTTATCCAGGTGTGGTTGAATTGACAACTGAACTGCTAATACTTGAGAATATTCTTTGGCTCCCCTTGTGTCGAATCAATAAATTTGGGTTGAATACTCTACCCTCGAAAACTGTTGTGATCCCCTATACTTGCGGGTTATCAGCACCGTTGTGCACACAGACCCACATGTATAAACAAATCAATAAAACCAACTACACCAGCCTCTTACTCTCCCAAACAATTGTTTTTTATTGCCTCAATCCTCTCTCTCTCTCCTAAACAAGCGTTTTTTATTGCGTGAATTAATTTGTCACCAGAGCAAAGTAGGTGATCCAGATTGGGGCACCAGGGGAGCAATGGAGGGGCATCGATGCCAAATGCATCACATGTGAATTTGGCATGTGTTTTGGCCTGTATAGTGGAGGGCCATTATAGCCCACTTTTGTACTACCTCATATTTAGTACTCCCTCTGTCTCAAAATAAGTGTCTCAACTTTGTACTAGCTCTAGTACAAATTTGTACTAACTTCAAGACACTTATTTTGGGATGGAGGGAGTATATAATTTTGACCATAGATTTACCTAAGAAAATGCCAATGCATGTCAGTAAAAATTACACCATTTAAAATTAAGTTCAAATATGAATCCAACGATATAGTTCTTAGTGACATGCATTAACATTTTGTCAGTTAAATCTATGGTCAAATTTTGATACTAAAAAATAGGAAGAGTAAACCAGGACGGAGGTAGTACTTGCTCTTAGGGTAACCATAGAGTTACTGGAGTAGTCTAAGTTACTTTCCACTATGACTAGCCTAGGCTACTATAGTAGTACAACAACAAAAACGATGCAGGTGATCACGTGAGAAAAAATACTAAAAACATTTCTTTCGGTGCAGCGCGTAGTGCAGTTTTGAACACTACACTTGTCATCGTAATTTGGGAAAATTACAAAAAAAATTGAGCTACATTGTGATTACTGTTTACTAATAGAAAAGAAGTTTCACCTCGATGAGTAGTTTCTCCGTGCACGGAAAGCATGTAAGGAATCCAACAACTTGATCTAGATTGGGGCCGATAGATTTTATTGCCAAGATCTTCACTGTGCGCATAGACTGGGTCAAGCTTGTGGGATCATTTTCTAGAAGACTGACGTAAATACATCAAGAAGAAATTTAAAAATGTGAATTTCAAGAAGACGGAGAAGAAGATGAGTGATGTACCTGAACGATTACGGATCCAATAAAGAGTTCAGAGAATTTGCCAGACAAGTACACCAACGCTGTCAATTTCGGCGTGTCAATGACCCTGATTTTTGTTGGACCTTCTAGATCCGATACAAGCAATCTCTCAAGGAAAGGCGCATTCTCAATGACCATAACGTGGAATAGATGGAGTGATCTCTTCCCAATTGATGTCTTGTTGCGGGGCCAGCAAGACACATAAATCCATCGGAGATTCATCGAGGCGATGTGGAGGCTAATGAACCCGTGGATCTACTCAAGACGAAGGTACTCGAGCGCAGTACAGCTGCGGAGCAGGTGCTCCATAGCCTTCTTCGAGATGACAACGTCGAAGAGGTCGAGCTGCTTGAGTTGAGGGAGAAGAAGGTCGGGTGCGGCATTAATCTTAGGAAGATAGGAGGAGCTGAAGCTGGCAGAGAGCGACAATGTCCAGCTTCAAAGCTGAGCTCCTCGAGATGATCTAGGGCGGGGGATAAGAACCACTCGTCGAACTTGGGTTGGGCCTTGCAGTTGGTACTGAACATACGGATGTCAAGGCGTCTGGCTAGCCCAGGGTGCGATGAAAGGATCTTGGAGACTGTGGCCATGCGTCTGCAATCCCCGTCGCAGAGGCAGCTGTCAACGGTGAGGTTGAGGGGGACGCGGCGCCAGAGGGGACGCCACCGCCGGGAGAGTAGGGTGGTCCGCACGACAGATTTAGTGGGGAGGAGGCCAATGATGATGAGAAGCATGTCGTCGGGGAGGCTGCTGATGAAGTCCAGTCTCTCCGGATGCGGTTTTGGCTCGAGCCGCCTCCGCTTGTTGGCTGCCTCACCGTCCATCTCAACTGGCGGCGACGCCGGTGTACACGTGTGCTAGTGTGTGTTGTGTGCTGGGTGTGCGCGAGTGCGTCCTTCTAGGCATGCCGCCGCGCAGTGGTGAATTGTGTGCGAGTGCGTCCTTCACGCGGAAGAAGTGTGTCCTCAGTGCACCCTCAATTTACTAGCGTGCGGGGTGCTACCCTGAGTGGTTTCAACTTTGTTTACTTCACGGCGTGTCAGATGGGCCTCTAGTTTACTTATTTTCACCCACTGCCACATGGGCCAGCACACGAAGATACAGAACACGAGCTGACAAGGCAGCATGTGGACTGGTTGACCGATCAACTAAACAATATACGGAGCTATACACTGACACAGTGAGCGTATAATCTGTCGGTATAGAGAGTTCGAGTGAGAGGGGAGGCCTGTGAGAGATAGCAGAGAGAGAGAGAAAGAGCTACTCCCTTCGTTCGATAATGTAGTTCCAACATTTTTTAAGTCAAACTTTTGAAATTTTGACCAAGTTTATAAAGAAATTACTTATATCTACAATACCAAAGATAAATGATAGTATGAAGTAAGTACATGTTGTGATGAATCTAATGATCGTTCAGATGTAAATGTTTTTCTCCACATATACCTGGTCAAACTTTTCTGAGGTTTGACTTTTCAAAGCATCCATAAGCTTATGGACGTGAGAGAGTCCCTAACGAGAGAGAGAGAGAGAGAGAGAGAGAGAGAGGGAGAGAGAAATAGAAAGAGTGAGTGAAAAAAGTGTGTGTGCGTGTGTGAAAGAGACATGGACAGCACACGATAAAAGTAGAGAAAAAGCATGTGTGTCTTATGCAAACATATCACACATGCATCTTCGACAACGAAAGCAAGGTGAGGAGATAGTGTGTGGTTGTTTGCAGTCGAGAGAGCAAGATCCCTAGCACGTGGCCAAGAGGGGTCTGACAAACAAGGGAGAGAGGTCGAGAGAGACGTATGGAGAAAATGCAGACATGGGGAGGAGAGTGTATGTTTGTCATAGAGATATCCCCTGGAGATCGTGATGGGCTTACATGGGTGGGAGATCGAGTGACAAGGTGTGTGCGTGATAGAAGATACCCCAAGAGATATCGAGATAGACGTATGGATGGAAGGAGACAATATGTGTGCTCCTGATGGCTAGTGAGAGATAATCATACTTAGGGGGGGTGCTTGCGCCTATGATGGAGTGAGGGATTATGGTACTTAGGGGGGTGCGTGTCACATAGAGATAGAACAAGGGCGGAGAGTGTTGTATGGGTCTATATGTATAGCGCGAGTGATACATGTGTATGTGTGAACCAGGGAGATATAAAGTTTGAGAGAGATTGAGGAGCCCCGATAAGGCTGAGTGGTGCGTCAGATAGCTGAGAGGGGGAAAGAGATATTCCATCCGCTCGATAATGCAATGCATGTAATTTTTTTAGAAGTCAAACTTTGGAAACTTTGAACAGGTTTATGCAAATGTTATTTATATCTACAATACCAAAGATACAACATACGAAACTACATCTCATGGTGAATCTAATGGTATATGTTTGTCGTTCTAGATGTAATTGTTTTTCTCCATGTACATGGTCAAACTTTGTGATGTTTGACTTTCCAATAAATCTATATGCTATGGACCGAGGAGAGTGCCTAAGTCGAGAGAGATCAAGTGCGTGTGAAGGAGAATGAGTAAGTGTGCAAAAAGAGTATGTGTGTGAAAGAGAAAGTGACAACAAACGATAAAATAGAGAGAGTGTGTGTTTTTTCGTTTCTTATGCGAACATGTCACGCATGCATCTCCGAGATAGAAAAGCGAGGCGAGGAGATGCACGAAGATAGCTAGTGTGTGATTGTTTGCAACGGAGAGTGACAGCCCTATAGCACATGTCCAATAGAGGTCTAGCCAACAAGGAACAAAGGTCGAGAGGGACACATGGAGAACATGGACGCATGGGGAGGGAGAGAGGGTGTGTTTGTGATAGAGAGATCCCCTCGAGATCGTGAGGGGACTATATGGGTGGGTGATACGTCTCCAACGTATCTATAATTTATGAAGCATTCATGCTATTATATTATCTGTTTTGAATGATTACGGGCTTTATTATACACTTTTATATTACTTTTGGGACTAACCTATTAACTGGAGGCCCAGCCCATATTGCTGTTTTATTGCCTGTTTCAGTATTTCGAAGAAAAGGAATATCAAACGGAGTCCAAACGGAATGAAACCTTCGGCAGCGTGATTTTTGGAAAGATTATGATCCAGGAGACTTGGAGTGCAAGACGGGGGGTCATCGAGGAAGCCACGAGACAGGGGGGCGCCCACCCCCCTGGGCGTGCCCTACCCTCTCATGGGCCCCTCGAGGCTCCCCCGACTGACTTCTTTCGCCTATATATTCCCCCGTACCCTAAAAACATCGAATATCAAGATAAATCGGGAGTTCCACCGCCGCAAGCCTCTGTAGCCACCAGAAACCTCTCAGGATCCCTTCCCGGCACCCTGCCGGAGGGGGGATCCTTCACCGGTGGCCACCTTCATCATCCCAGCGCTATCCATGACGAGGAGGGAGTAGTTCACCCTCGGGGCTGAGGGTATGTACCAGTAGCTATGTGTTTGATCTCTATCTCTTGTTCTCTCTCGTGTTCCCTCTATGGCACGATCTTGATGTATCCCGAGCTTTGCTATTATAGTTGGATCTTATGATGTTTCTCCCCCTCTACTCTCTTGTAATGGATTGAGTTTTCCCCTTTGAAGTTATCTTATCGGATTGAGTCTTTAATGATTTGAGAACACTTGATGTATGTCTTGTTGTGCTTATCTGTGGTGACAATGGGATATCATGTGCCACTTGATGTATGTTTTGGTGACCAACTTGCGGGTTCCGCCCATGAACCTATGCATAGGGGTTGGCACACGTTTTCGTCTTGACTCTCCGTTAGAAACTTTGGGGCACTCTTTGAAGTACTTTGTGTTGGTTGAATAGATGAATCTGAGATTGTGTGATGCATATCATATAATCATGCCCACGGATACTTGAGGTGACAATGGAGTATCTAGGTGACATTAGGGTTTTGGTTGATTTATGTATTAAGGTGTTATTCTAGTTGAGCGGAAAGAATAGCTTCATGTTATTTTACTATGAACTCTTGAATAGATAGAACAGAAAGGATAACTTTGAGGTGGTTTCATACCCTATCATAATCTCTTCGTTTGTTCTCCGCTATTAGTGTCTTTGGAGTGACTCTTTGTTGCATGTTGAGGGATTGTTATATGATCTATCTATGTTATTATTGTTGAGATAACTTGCACTAGTGAAAGTATGAACCTTAGGCCTTGTTTCCTATCATTGCAATACCGTTTACGCTCACTTTTATCACTTGTTACCTTGCTGTTTTTATAATTTCAGATTACAAATACCTTTATCTACCATCCATATTGCACTTGTATCTTCATCTCTTCGCCGAACTAGTGCACCTATACAATTTACCATTGTATTGGGTGTGTTGGGGACACAAGAGACTCTTTGTTGTTTGGTTGCAGGGTTATTTGAGAGAGACCATCTTCATCCTACGCCTCCCACGGGATAAACCTTAGGTCATCCACTTGAGGGAAATTTGCTACTGTCCTACAAACTTGTGCACTTGCAGGCCCAACAATGTCTACAAGAAGAAGGTTGTGTAGTAGACATCAGTGGGAGATCGAGGGGGGTGCGTGTGCGATAGAAAGATGCCTCGAGAGAAATCGAGATAGACCATGCACATGTTTGTGATGGAGACTAAGATTAGCTAGTCATATACAATAGGGGGGACTGCGTGTGCCTACAATTGAGTGAGAGACCATCATACTTGGCTAGCTAGGCATGAGATTGTCTGTGTGTGCGTGTGAGATGGAGAGAGAACGAGGGAGAGAGATAGAGTTTTAGATGGGCCTATCGAGTGCGAGTGATATATGCATGTGTATGTGTGACCCAGGTAGATGGAGAGTTTGAGAGAGGGGAGGCAAGAGCTCCGAGATGACAAAGTGGTGCATGAGAGAGTTATGGGCAATGAGCCAAGGAATTTGTGTGCGTGCGATGAGTGCACACAAGATATCTAGCTTGGACTAGAGTATCATACATAGTGTGTGAGAGAGACCTATAGATGGAGTATATATGCATGCGAACTAGAAAGACCCCCCCCCCCACACACACACACAAACAAAGAGAGAGAGAGGGAGAGAGAGAGAGAGAGAGATGGAGAGAAAGGGAGTGGGACCAACAAGGTTTGTGTGTCGGATGCGTGCGACATAATTGAAGATAGTCGGCGAGAGAGAGAGAGCAGGAGTCCGGGAGAGGGGGAGGTCTTGTTTTATGCATGAAAGACTGACATAAACCATGTTTCTATATAAACTTGCATTCAAATATTTAAATTGGAGAACATTTAGTCTACAGTCCACACATGAACGGATATATGCGTATATCAAACAAGTTCATTAATTTGACTTTCAACATGTTCCTGGAGTACTATAATACTGTACAACATGCTACTCGATTGAGGTGTTCAATTTTGGATTTAGTTCACTATTTTGACATGGTGAACGAGCTATTTCATTGAATCGAGATATTTCATTTTGGGTTTGATTCCCATTTTTGAGTTGGTCAACTATTTTTCATATAGTAAATCGCTAGCAACGAGGATGTAAAAACACATTACTCCCGAGCATCATCTCTCCATCTAAACAAGAAGTGGCAAGCTAATATTTCAAAATTTGATTCAAATCGACTTGGTAAGATAGATGTGAATGCTCGTTCTCCCAAAATTTGAACGAACCGATAAACATCCTCTGCTCGGTGGAATTCGCCCGAGCAAATAAATGGGAGACGCGAAATTACCGTCCTATGTGGGACACACATCAATTGGCCCTTGTACATCGAGGGTAGGTTTGTAACTTCACCCAAGCGCGCCTTCTCCTCGGCCGAAATGACATGTGCCGAATAATTCATAAACCATTGTCGGCAAAACACACTCTCCTTGCTCGAAATAGCTCGCGCCCACTATTTCAAAACACACTCTCCTCGCCCGAAATCGCTCGCGCCCACTATATTTCAAAACACGCCCTCCTCGCCCGAATCGCTCCCGCCCACTATTTGGGGAGAAGCAAAGTTACTCTACTATCCCCGACCCTCAGTACACAGACCCAAGCCGAGAAGCCTAAAGGCAGGGGTAGAACTATAACTCCCCCTCACATTTCAGACAAATGCGTCTGTAAGATATGGTTCCACTCCCCTCCCAATTCCCCCCCATTCATACCTCAAGGGCGCCAAATCACCTTCTCCCCGGAAGCTCCCTTCTCCCGAGCCGCGAAACCTCAGCCCCTCCTCCCTGGGGCCCCCCACTGCACCAATTTCACAGCCGCCCTCCTCCCTAATGCCGGAGACGATGTCCATTTGCCGTCGTGCACTGGGCCGTGTGCCTCTTACTCTGTGCTGCTGGAGCTGCCTCGACAATGGCCGTGTGAACCGTACCGGAGCCGATTCAACCCCGCCGTTGTTCACGGTGCCGGAGCGGCTCCAACTTTGGATAAGTCCAGAGTCCCGGCGCTGCTTCCCCATAGCCGTTGACCATCGCGACATCGTTGTTTCCCTGTTGCTGGTTGCCACCGCAACCACGCCAGCCTCATCGACTCGGCAGTTGGACCTACCTACTTCACCATGCCGCCAGATAGGTCGCACCCTCATCTCAAATCACTTTATTTAGGTGTCAGTTGTCTGAATTTTTATTCTGGTCCAATCGATTCCCAATGGGAAGCAGCACCCCTCGAGGCGGCGGAGCTCCTAGGTTGCCGATTGGCTGGTGTCTAACGTAAGGGTGCGGGGCCGCAAGTTCGCCGCGGAAGCAGCGCTTAGATGGCTATCTTAGAGTTGCGTGGGTTGAAGGTACTGCCGCCGCCGAATCTGGACGATGGGGAGTTTTTGTGGATTGGCCCGGGGGCGGTGCAACCACGGCAGTGCGGTGGGGCGGGGAGCGGGGTTTTGGCCGGGGCCACGAATGACGAAGGCAGGCTGCTCTGTCGTTGGTCGATGGCTCTTCAGGGAAGATTCCGAACAGTGTCAGCTGGGAGGCACAAGACAGCCATCAAGCCATCCGGCGTAGATCGGACAGTACCAAAATAAAATAAAATCGTGTGACCCCAATTTAGTCTTCAGTCAACAGATGTGTGACCACTCTCGTACCTTGTTGTTGATCTCTTAGTGTATTCCTAAGAGATGTTTCGTTCTTAACATTATGCGTTATTTGCATCTTCAGCCACACCGTCTTCCGACTCACCGCAGTTGCTCCAACAAGGGAAGCATACACCTGAAGGGAGCTATAGTCCCCACTCAATAGTTCCCTACAGCGAATGCGCGTGCCCGACATGGACAGCCACAACAACTACAGGGCTATCGACAAGTCAGCACATGATGCTCACTCCTATGCATGGCGGCCAGATACGTTGTACCCTCATCTTACTTGTGTGCAACATTTATGGCTTTGTTATTCATCTAAGCATTGAAAATATATTATCACATTTCACTGTATATTCATGCTGATCTCTTACGAGTCTTGTTCAGGAGTTAACATTGTTCCATAGTTCAGCTAAGATACTTGTTCTTTAGGTAACGTTGTTCCATAGTTATCATCCATCAGTCAATGCTATCCCACAGGCTGGTGATTATAGTATTATACCACTTCTAGTATTACCTATGTTGTTTTTTAATACTTTTGTGTACCATCTAGTTAATCTGGAGTACAAATGATACATATTCTGTAGCTTTCATCTGTGTTCACCCTTTAGTTTTTGAGACTTGTTGCTGCTAGTTAACCCCAGTCGTACTATTTATGTCATCTCCTATAGGCACTCATTACATATATCTAACTACTAGTTGTCTTACATGCATGTCAGATATAATTGCACACACTGATATATCCACAAGAACCTCACGGAGCAATGTAAAGGCCAATAAACTTGATGTCAATGATACCCAATATGATGGGACATGTAAAGGCAGTTCAGAAGACTTGCAGAAAGATGATGAATCCTCTTCACCCCACAATGTCCTTGCTCTAACTTGGCCCGTGATATGGGTACAACATGCATATAATGTCCTCGAGTGTATCTACTATATTGCAACGCCATGTGCTTAGCATGCTGATCATGCATGTAAATATGTCATGCCTTCCTGTTTTCAAGAACCTATTCTATTCATGATAACATGTTTTCAAATTCAAGTACTGTCATTCTACTCTATCGCCATGCCATCTGCTTAATTTGGACATCATGCTTCTGAATATCTTATGCATTGTTATTCATCAGTATGTACTTCATCTGTCTACCATACCATGTTTTTTTACATTGAAGTGTTGTTCTAGTGCTCTGTTGCAATGCCATCTTAGTTTCCCAATCATACACATGTATGTTGCCTTAGTTTTTTCCTGTATGTATTCTGCTAGCATATAGTTTTACATTCAACTAGTGTTTTTTTACTGTGTTTTCCTGTCGTATCCCTAGCTCTTACACCATACTCCCTCCATCCGGATTACTGTTGTCTAAATGGATAAAAAATGATGTATCTAGAACTGAAATACGCCTAGACCCGTCCATTTTTTCCGGATGGAGGGAATACATGTCAATATGTCATGCCTTTGTATTCTTCAGTACCTATTCCATCTCTTTGCTGTAGCATGTTTTATAATTGAAGCACCATTCTTCTATACAAGGCATGCAAGGGGAAGACGACTATGTTAGAATCTGAAGGGTTACAAACAATGTCTTTGCAAAAGATCCAAACGCCAGGAGATAATAAACCAACTCCAATTTTTATAGATACTGCTCCAGCACAGAGAAACCCAACTCCTACTGAAAATAATTAGGGGCTTTGTTTAGAATATTTCCAACAGCCCACACTTATTTCCAGAGCATTTAAAATATTTTATAGCATTTAAATGCCCAAATGCAAATAAGTAATGATTTAATCCAGTGACCTTATATTTCCTAGAAAAATGTGAACCAATTTTGGCAGAGGTGCTAACCCAAGACAAAAATGATGGACATTTTAGAAGGGCATTTCAGGTTCATTGAAAATGATTTTAGTAAACCCTAGTTGTTTTAGGGGGCTGGTGGGGGTTCTGTCATCCCCATTTCCAAGTTTCTGAGAGAAAGTAAACATGATGCAACACCAGATGCTGGCACTAGGCAAACCAAAACTAGGGATGTGACAGTCTTTGCAAAAGATCCAAACGCCAGTAGATAGTAAACCAACACTAGTTTTCATAGATACTGCTCCAGCACAAAGAAACCCAACTCCTACTGATAATAAGCAGATTCCAGTGGCCAAAGTACTAGTCCGTTGTCCAGCAAAAATATGTCAACTCCATTCTAAGAAGCGTGTGTGTATCCTTGCATCATGAAATTATATAGCATGCTGATCATATTTTCTACATGTTTCTTACCCATCTCTCTTTTAGAAAATAAGCTTAATAGATAGAAGAATTTCTGCACTGGTATTGTCTCTGAGGAAAGATTCTTGCGGGAATTCTCTGTGCTCCAATACAGATGTAAGTACTTGTTGTATATCACTATTTTTTTACATCAGCATGTATTTTGTTAATCGGCGTGAATCCAACCTTTATCTGATCTAAATTTAGTTGTAGCAAATGTACGATTAAAGGCCACAATGTTGATTTTTGTAAGGAAAATTGCCTGGTAGTTTTGCATCCAGAGCTGCATGAGTGTACTATCTCATATCAGTGGGTTTGAATACTTTGGTTCTGCAGTGGGTTTTCAGTGTTTTTTTACTGTGTTGTCCTGTCGTATCCCTAGTTCTTACATCATACTCCCTCCATCCGGATTACATGTCGCAGAAATGGATAAAATTGGATGTATCTATAATAGAAATACGCCTAGACCCATCCATTTATTTCCGGATGGAGGCAATACATGTCAATATGTCATGCCTTTCTATTCTTCAGTACCTATTCCATCTCTGTTGTAGCATGCTTTATAATTGAAGCACCATTCTTCTATATAAGGCATGCAAGGGGAAGACGGCTATGTTAGAATCTAAAGGGTTGCAAACTAGGTCTTTGCAAAAGATCCAAACGCCAGGAGATAATAAACCAGCTCCATTTTTCATAGATACTACTCCAGCACAGAGAAACCCAACACCCACTGATAATAAGCAGATTCCAGTGGCCAAAGAACTAGTCTGCTCTAGTCCGGCAAAAGAATGTCAACTCCATTCTAAGAAGCGTGTACGTATCCTCGCATCATGAAATTTTATAGCATTCTGATCATATTTTCTACATGTTTCTTACCCATCTCTCTTTTAGAAAATAAGGTTAAATGATAGAAGACTTCCTTCATTGGGATTGTGTTCGAGGAAAATATCTTGCGGGAATTCTTTGTGCTCCAATGCTGATGTAAGTACATGTTGTATATCACTATATTCTTACATCAGCATGTATTTTGTTAATCAGCGTGAATCCAACCTTTATCTGATCTAAAATTAGTTGTAGCAAAATGTTAAAGGCGCTAATGTTGACTGTTGTAAAGAAAACTTCCTGGTAGTTTTGCATACTGAGCTGCATGAGTGTACTATCTCATATCATGCACATTACTGAATTGTAGTGCTGCTCTGGTTGCCCATTCGTTCATTGTGTCAATGTTGCTTTCGTATTACCTTACCTGGTCGATGATAGCTGTGCCATATTGTGTTAATTTGGTGTAGGCCAGTTGCCCAAACGTTGTGTCAATGTTGCTTTCCTATTATCTGACTTGGCCAATGATAGCAATGCTAGTGTGTTAATTTGGTGCAGGCTGCTGAAGATAAGAAGACAAACTCTGAAAACAGCAAGGCAACCCCATTGTTTCTTTCCAATAAATCTAGGCCAGGTAATATGGCAATAACTCATGATTAATCTGTTTGGTTCCCCTCCTAATTTATGTTATGATGCAGTGGTCGAGACACTCTCCACTATCAATAATACAAGCCTGCCAAAATCGCCATCTGAATATGTTCAATATCCTCTGTCTCGAATGCAACGGAAAAAATGTATGTTTGTGAACCAATTAATGGTTGAAGCAATGATGGAAATGGTGGATGAATCAGAGGTGCAGAGTCGTGTGATACAACAACTGATCAATGTTTTCAGAGACGGTGTAGCAAAGCAGCAAGAACTTGCCCACATGCTTATGGGCGTCATCCATGCCGAGGTTGCAGATTGTGACGTTGTAGATCCTTAGGTTCTGTTCATTTATTTGCACTGGCATCAATCTTTGATTGCCCAATGGATGTAATTTCCTGTAATATATGCTGGATGTGCAACGTTTTTTCCTGTATGTCGTACCTTTGCTTGATCGGTTTTGGCCCTGTGCATAATTGCTCGTCGTAATGGGCTCAAATTATCTAATTTGTCCTAAAGACATGTATGAACTTTAGTGGGCCCATTAAGTTATTGGGCCGTTACCAGGCCGATCTTTTTTTAGACAAACCAGGCCGAAATTTAATGGTCGGCCCTCTTACCTCCCAGGTTGTTAACAGGCCGACATCGAAGCGGGCAACAGGTGGGCCCATTTTATTTCACGGGCCGTTAATAGGCTGTTACTAAGTTCGGCCTACATATGGCTCAACCATACTGTCGGCCTTTAGTAGGCCGAAAGAGATAGCGGGCTTGTACTGGACCATGATGAGCATGGGCCGCTAAGAGGCCGAAAGTCAGGTCGTATTGTAAATGGCCCAACTGTGTTGTGGGCCTTTAGCAGGCCGAAAGAGAAACCGGGCTGGTATTGGATCATGAAAGGCATGGGCCGTTAAAAGGCCAAAACTCAGGTCCGACTACAAATGGCCCAACTCATTTATGGTCCATTAACAGGCTGAAAGGCACACATGGTCGGGAATTGGCCCAACACTTAAATGGGTCGCTAAAGGCCAAAACTCGGGTCCGACTACAAATGGCCCAACTGATTTATGGGTCGTCAATAGGCTGAAAGACACACCGGGCCAGAAATTGGCCCAACACTTAAATGGGTCACTAAAAGGCCGAAACTCAGGTCCGGCTACAAATGGCCCAACTAATTTATGGGCCGTCAACAGGCTGAAAGACACACCGGGCTGGAAATTAGCCCAACATTTAAATGGGTCGCTAAAAGGCCGAAAGATGTACATCCTGAAAATTGGCCCATCCATTGAATGGGCCGTTAACAGGCCGAAATCTCATTGGGCCGATATTGAGCCCAAATATATAGCGGCCTGTTAACGGGCTCGAACTGATGATGGGTTGCAATGGTGTCAAATCTTTAACGGGTCGTTGACGGGCCGAATTGGCACATCTCGTATGGGCCGTGGGCTTAAATGGACCTGCCACAAGTGGGCCTTATATGGGCCGGTCTGCTAATTTTTACTGGGCCGGCCCTTTTCACCGGAATGGGCCACTTTTGGGCCATGCCACGTGTCGACCTATCATAGGCGCCTCCTGTCTAATGAGTGGATGACATCTGTCCCAACGGTGAGGCAACACGTGTTTCCTCCGGCCAATGATGATTTTACACGTGGAAATTCCCATTGGTCCGGGCTGTTAACGGGTTATCGGATCCAAAACCAGACTCGATAGCTTAACGGCATTCCGTTATGATGGATGCCACATGTCGGTCACCCTTGACGAAAGCACTTCTATGACACGCGATTTATCGTCATGGAAGTGGACACTTCCGTGATGATAATTTTGGTAATGTCATGGAACACTTCTACGACAGCACAGGTATGACTATCTTGATTCTGTCATAAGATCGTCATGGATGTACATGCATGACAAAGAACGTGACCTACTGTGACAAACACGTATCATCACGGAAGTGTATTTTTTTTTGTAGTGTGGAGCTGCTCCAGGAGAAACAGGTTGTATCAATGTTCCTCATGCGCCTGCTGGAACGCCGACAAAGGCGCCGACGCAGGCTGCACCTCCGCCATGGCGATGTTGTAGTGCGCATGTGCCTGCTCCATGGTGAAGGCAGCATTCACAAGAGACGCGGGAGCCGGGGCGGTGTCGTCGGAGCCCGTCTCCATCATGGTCTCGTCCTCGTCGTCGGAGACCTCGGGCAATCTGGCCGTCAAGCCAGCAACAATCCGCCTGGCATGGTGGCTCTGCCAGGCAGCGGCAAGGGTGGCCACGACGTGCTTCATCACTCTGGAAGGCTTTCCCATAGAGTTTCACTGCTTGCAGTCATGGCGGGTGTAGTGTAAGGGAGGAGTATGGGGAGGGGCTTGTGTTGTGATGTGGAGTTAGTCAGATGTGGCCACCTTTATATAGCGGATTCCGGTGAGGTGAGGTGAGGCGTCTGGGTGCGTCAATGCGTGGCGCCGAAGTGGGTTTCTCAGCCAGCGAGCCTGCTTAATGGCGGCATACAGACGAACATCGGCATTGAGTGGGCTTGGTAGATATTTGTCCCATCCCGTCGAGCCACGTGTCTCCGGCATTGAACAAGCGTGGACACATGTCGTGGGCGGTGACCTCATCAGGCGCATCACTTCATTGGCGGAGGAAGCGAGAGGTCGCGTCTGCTAAGTAAATAGGCAATTTTTTGATTAACTTAATACACGAGAAAATCACTAGCATGCAATTAACACAAATAAACGCATACTGATATTCAATCATGCAAGCACATACTATGCTAATTGCAGAAAGATCTACATATAACGCTAGCATGGCTAAAATAGAAAACAGTAGGAGCAGGATAAACGAGTTATACCCTCCAGTAGGCCATGCAGAAGTCGCGGCGGCGGTGGCGGTAGCAACATCCTTAGCAGCCTTCTTGTTGGCTTCAACTTTCTCGGCGGCGGCACGTTCGGCGATGGTGGACATGGTGATGATGAGGGCGACACAGACGTGGAGGAAGTAAACGAAAAGCGACCAGTCGCATGGTCGCTTCCCAAAATCCTATTCGCCCCTCTCTAGTACAAGATCGGGAGAGGCGGGGTTTCGGAGACCTGCTCTCCCGTCGACCGTGTATACGGCGGACGGGATGGAGTCACCGGCGGCAGCAGCAGCAAAGGAACGACAGTGGGCGTGCGCGTGGAGAAGATGCGATCTGATCGTGGCAACTAGGGTTAGGAGACACCACACACTTATATAGGAACAGCCGCATGAAGAGACGTGGCCTCGACCCACGTCCGAGTCCGTGACAGCCCATGATCTGGCGTCTCAGATCGTGGCGCAACCGTCATAAAACTCCCCATTACTGACTACAAAAAAATAAGTGTCCAGGTGTGAGCTCTGCTCAGCTCATTCCCGCAACCCGCCGTGTGTCATGATGAGGCGTGGCGCGGCGAGGCGGGCGGCGGAGGAGTGCGCGAGGGCCTCTTCTCTTCTCAAGCTCCAATAGCATGTAGAAGAGAAACCCATATAAGGAGGTCCAACTCCTCTCCAACTTCTGGGGTGGGACTAAACTTCCCACTACACCTAGTGCCAATAAACCCACATGGGTCGTTAGAGATTTTCAGAAATAGCTATATCGGCCTAAAGCCCATCCCAAATTTCAGCAACCCCCCACCAGATCTCGAGGGCCCATTGTGTGCTCTGTTCCAATTGTTGTTTCGATATACCAGTGTTTCAGTGAAGACATGTTAAGGTTGAGCTTCACCTAGAGTAAGTAGCCATACTCCTTCACAACTGAACAATGGACTATGCCTTGAATTGTCAATTTGGCATAAAGAAGCTTCACCACATGTCTTACTAGTACTAGGCTGCCGAAGGCTGACCCCTCGGGTGGAGCATATAAGTCACACTCATGGCCTATTCATGATCTTACTAGAGATCACCCTAATCTCATAGACTGTGACCAGCAATCGGGCTCATATAGGTGTGTTCCTCCAAAGATCGTTCTGTAGGATAGCATCTTACTTACATAAGCTTTGGAACACATTAAGACAATAGTCACCCTACCATACAATATTGAGACTTGCATCTCCAACGGAGTGGGTTAGTGTAGTTACTCTCCTCAGTTCACCACTGGCTTGTTTTCCCAGGTCCTACTTCACGGGATTTTTGATCACGTAGGTTGGGTTACCACCATGGCAACCCATGTGGGTCTCATACCCATCTCCCTCGATGCACTATCTATCACAACACGTGATAGCCCTTTTGTAAAGGGATATGCCAGATTCTTAGCCGTATGGACATACTCCAATGCTATCACTCCAGAGTTTCTTAATCTCATTCTTATGTGTTTGTTGGACTTGATGTTGTCCTTTGAACTCTTCACCTTGGTGATGACAGTTTGATTGTCCTGGTTCATAAGGATAGCCAGAACTGGTTTATCAACCAATGGCAAGTCCATCAAAAGATCTCGAAACCACCCCGCTTCGACACCAGATGTGTCTAATACTGTTAATTCTGCTTTCATTGTCGATCTCGTTAAGATCATTTGCTTGCAAGACTTCCAGGAAACAGCGCCACCTCCAATAGTAAACATATACCCAGTTGTGGCCTTCATCTCATCAGCATCAAGTACCGACGGGTATCCGGTATAGTGAAGTCCATGGTTCATAGTACCCTTCAGATAGCGCATAACTCTTTCAACAGCATGCCAATGTACATCACCCGGTTTGGAAATAAACCTGCTCAGTTTGCTCACAGAAAACGCGATGTCAGGCCTCGTTGAGCTCGCTAGGTACATCAATGAACCAATAATTTGAGAGTATATCAGTTGATCTTTAGCCGTGCCTTCAAACTTTTGAATCAACAGCTAGGATCATATGGTGTTTGAGATGGTGTGTAGTCTGAATATACAAAACGACTCAACACCTTCTCAACATAATGGGATTGCAGAAGTGTAATCCCACCGTCATCATCTCTCAGTAGCTTGATGTTCAAGATAACATCCGCCACACCAAGGTCTTTCATCTCAAAGTTCTGAGACAGAAATGTATTGACCTCCTCAATGACTTTGAGGTTGGTTCCGAATATCAGTATGTCATCACCATACAAGCACAGTATAACTCCTTCGCCCCCACCATGGCGATACTATACACATTTGTCAGCTTCATTAACAACGAAGCCAACAGAGGTCAAATGTCAGAGTTGTATTAAACTTATCATGTAATTGCTTAGGTGCTTGTTTCAGGCCATATAATGATTTCAGCAACCTACACACCTTTCTTTCCTGACCATCTATCGCAAAGCCATCTGGATGTTGCATGTAGATTTCCTCGTTTAGCTCTCCATTCAGAAAAGTCATCTTAACATCTATCTGGTGGACGATAAGACCATGCGAGGCCGCCAACGAGAGTAATACTGGAATGGTGGTCAGTCTGGCCACAGGTGAATATGTATCGAAGAAATCTTCCTCTTCTTTCTGGTCATAGCCCTTGGCCACAAGCCTAGCCTTGTATTTTTCAATCATACCATCGGGCCTAAGCTTCTTTTTGAACACCCACTTACATCCCAATGGTTTACAACCATAGGGACGCTCAGTGATCTCCCATGTCCCATTAGCCATGATGGAATCCATCTCGCTACGGACCGCATCCTTCTAGTAGTCAGCTTCTAGAGAGGCATACACTTCTGAAATAGAAATGGGAGTATCATCCACGAGGTACACGAAGAAATCATCACCAAAGGTCTTTGCAGTCCTTTATCTTGCCCCTACCAAGGGTTTCCTCGTCATCCTCCTCAGGATTATCATCATGTGTTCGTTCATAATATTCCATAGGGATGGCAGGCTCAGGAGTCTCCTCAGATTTCTGTCTAGAAGTGCTTTGCATATTTCTCATAGGAAAAATATCCTCGAAGAATGTAGCATCCTTAGACTCCATAATTGTACCGACCTTCTGGTCAGGTACCTTATATTTCACTACTAAAAATCTATAGTCATCAATGTTCTTAGCGTAGCCCAAATTAACGCAGTCCACAGTTTTTGGTCCAAGCTTATGCTTTTTTGGGATCGACACATTGATTTTTGCCAAACAGCCCCAAGTACGCAAGTAGGAGAGTGTTGTCCTTCTCTTCGCCCATTTCTCATAGGGAGTGATCTCATTATCCTTTGTCAGAACTTTATTCAGGACATGACAACCGTCAATATAGCCCTCCCCCCCACCATGCCTTGGGTAAACCCGATGTATCTAACATGGTGTTAACCAAATCAGTTAGAGTGCAGTTTTTTCGCTCAGCAACCCCGTTTGATTGGGGTGAATAGGGAGGCATCCTCTCATGAATAATGTCGTTTTCCATGCAAAAAGAATCAAACTCACTCAAGAAGTACTCTCCACCACGATCTGATCAAACTCGTTTAATTTTCTTTTCAAGTTGATTCTCAACTTCTGCCTTATAGATTTTAAAGTAGTGTAGAGCCTCATCTTTAGTATTTAACAGATACACATAGCAATATCTAGTGGGATCATCTATCAATGTCATGAAGTATTTCTTTCCACCTTTAGTCAACACACCATTCATCTCACAAAGATCAGAATGTATGAGTTCTAATGGTGCCAAGTTTCTCAACTCCGCAGCCTTGTGAGGCTGGCGAGGTTGCTTAGCTTGCACACATGAAAGGCACTTAGAACCTTTGGCTAAAGTGAAACTCGAGATTAAATCCAACTTAGCTAGCCGCGTCATAACACAGAAACTAATGTGACAAAGACGTGAATGCCAAACTTCAGATTCATTAACACTCGAATGAATATGGTTCACGACTTTATTACAAAAGTATGCGGGGGAAAGGCGGAACATCCCTCCGCTCTCATAACCTTTTCCAACAAATAGTCCATATTTAGTAACAACTAATTTATTAGACTCGAAAACCAACTTAAACCCTTCTCTACGTAGAAGGGAGCCACTAACGAGGTTCTTCTTGATGGTCGGGACATGCTGCACATTCTTCAGCTGCACGATCCTTCCTGAAGTAAACTTCAAATCGACTTTGCCAACACAATGAACAGAAGCACTCGCGCCATTCCCCATCAATATGGACCCGTGGCCTGTGACCTGGTAAGAAGAGAACAATGAAATGTCAACACACGCATGAACACCTGCACCTGTGTACACCCACCAATCGGTGGGCTGAAACACTGAAAAGATAGTAAATAAATTACCGTACCCAGATGCACCATTCTCATTGTTGCCCACAATCATGTTGACAAACTTGGAGTCCTGTCCTGGCTTCTTATACTTGTTTGGGCAGTTGTTGGCTCAATGTTCAATCGAACCACAAGTAAAGCAGCCCTCATCCTTCTTGTTCTTCTTGAAGGTCTTCTTGCCCTTCTTCTTAAAGTCGGTATTGTGTTGGACACCGTTCTTTCCCTTAGGCTTGTGGGAGTTGAAGTTCCTCTGGTTCACCATGTTGGCGATAGAAGTCCCTTCGACCCCTTTTCCGTGCGAGTCCTTTGCCCTCGAATTCTGCTCAACACTCAGATGGCCAATGACATCCTCAACAGAGAATTCATGCCTCTGATGTTTCAGAGTGGTGGCAAAGTTCCTCCAGGAATTAGGGAGCTTAGCGATTATGCAGCCCGCGACAAACTTGCCCGGTAAATCACACTTAAGAAGCTCAAGCTCCTTAACGATGCATATTATCTCATGAGCCTGCTCCAGTATAGGACGATTTTCAACCATCTTATAATCGTGGAACTGCTCTATAACATACATTTCGCTCCCCGCATCGGTGGCCCCGAATTTAGATTCGAGCGCCTCCCACAAGTCCTTGGCGACATGCACATGTAAATATGCGTTAATTTATCTCCGATCACGCTAAGAACTGCTCTGAGAAACAGAACGGTGGCCTCCCTGAACGCCTTCTCCTGTTCAGGAGCAATCGTTCCCGTGGAGATACCGGTGACCCAGAACACGTTCATAGCCATGAGCCATAAAGTGGTCGTAGTCTGTCAACGCTTAAAGTACGTACCGGTAAACTTATCCAGTTTCAGTGCAGCGGCGAAGCCACTTGCCGAAAAATTCCTACACATAATAGGTTTTTGGATTACTAAGTAAACAGACAACTTTTTGATTAACTTCATCCATGAGAAAATCATTAGCATGGCATTGACACAAATAACGCATACTGATATTCAATCATGCAAGCACATACCACACTAATTGCAGAAAGATCTGCGTATAACGCTAGCATGGGTAAAACATAAAACAGTAGGAGAGGGATAACGAGTTATACCCTCCAGTAGGCCATGCAGAAGCCGCGGCGGCGGTGGCGGCAGCAGCGTCCTCGACGGCCTTCTTGCCGGCTTCAACTTTCTCGGCGGCGGCATGTTCGACGCCGGTGGACATGGTGGTGATGTGGGCGACACGGACGTAGAGGAAGTAGACGAACAGCGAGCAGTCGCATAGTCGCTTCCAAAAACCTATTCGCCCCTCTCCCGTACAGGATCCGGTGAGGCGGGGTTTTGGAGACCTGCTCTCCCGTCGACCGTGTACGCGGTGGACGGGATGGAGTCACCGGCGGCAGCAACAGCAACAAAGGAACGACAGTGGGCGTGCGCGTGGAGCAGATGCGATCTGATCGTGGCGACTAGGGTTAGGAGTCACCGCACACTTATATAGGCGCAGCCGCGTGGAGAGACATGGGCTCGACCCACGTCCAAGTCCGTGACAGCCAACGATCCGACGTCTTAGATCATGGCCCAGCCGTCAGAAAACTCTCCATTACTGACTGGCAAAAATAAGCGCGTAGGTGTGAGCTCGGCTCAGCTCATTCCCGCAACCCACGCTGTGGTGCGGCGGGACGAGGCGTGGCGTGCGGCTGAGGAGGAGTGCGCGAGGGCCTCTTCTCTTCTCAAGTTTCAATAGCATGTAGAAGAGAAACCCTTATAAGAAGGTCCAACTCCTCTCCAACTTCTGGGGTGAGACTAAACTTCCCACTACACCTAGTGGCAATAAACCTACATGGGCCCTTAGAGATTTTCAGAAATAGCTATATGGGCCTAAAGCCCATCCCAAAATTCAGCAGCGTCTGCCCTGAGCCGTCTTCAATGTTGGGAGGCGCACTCTACAACGACGTGAATGCGGGCAGCTGGCGCCAAGCGGGAACGCGCTCGGACGAGGGAGGAGGGGTTTTGGTGTAACAGGGCGGTCAGAAATGGGCATGGGATCGATCCGGACTCCTTCAAAGCCCCTTACTTTTGTCTCTGGTTTAAGAGAGAAATGACGTCCGGATCACTCCGCGGAACGATACAGACCCGCATTGGATGGCTTCCACGATCCAAACAGTGTGGTCTGAATATATGTGGAAGGTTCACGGATCCACCTTGGAGACGCTCTTACGATGACGCTTTGGTTGTGCACAACCACCGCAGGCTTCATATGCATCCATACGACGATCGCCGATACAGCAGCTCTTCAAGACTTGCTCTTAGCTATCTCCAAACAAATGGACGAACAGCTGTGCCTTGTTGCGTGGTGTTTTGCTTCCGCTCGTCAAAATAACAATGAAACGACACTGCAGGCAATCGACTTATCACCGGTAGCCATGATCGGCGTCTACCATCAGGCTTATAGTGCTGTATTTTCTAGGGGTTGAGGCTTGTATGTGTGCCTGTCATTACCAGACATGGGAGATCTCTTGGATTGGATCGCATGCAAAGTCACGTCGATGCCGTCGATGACGTACTAGCACAGCAGTATCTTGCTTGCCGGCCGATCGCGCGGCACAGGCCATAGACTGTTAACGGACGCGCCTGCGTGTAGCAGCGACACATCTAGTCCATATAGCCATGAATGAGCTCATGAGAAGATCTGTAGAGGCAGAGATATGGCTTGTCCGTGCAGACAGGAAATCTTGTCCTGCATTCAAGAAGGCGAGGCGAATAAGTGCAGACGCCGTCGCCTCGTCCACGCTCAGCTGCAGCTGACGCACAGATGACTGGCCAGCAGTCCTATCTAGATTTGGTTCCTGCGAATGTTATCTAGACGACCCTGTAGCAAGGTCGATGGTTTCGTGTGGCCCGTTTGCGCCCGGCATATGGGGTTCAGATTTTTAAACGACGCGTTGAGGCAAACGGGCCACACGTTGCTGCATGCCACTACGCTGGTAGCAGCAGTACGGCCGAGTGACTTGGACTGCTGCCACTGCGCTAGTGCTAGTACGCTGTGGAGCTCGTAGTGCCACAGGGCTGCTCCTACCCAAGCTGTATCATCTGTCGGGCATTCAATGGACACCGTTCTTGTTCGATCGGTTTGCCCTGATCTCCCGCAGCACGATGAACTCAACTGAATTCGATCCATGAACTCTGCAAGAACTCGTAAAGCAAGATGCACCGTATCTCTCCGTTAGGGTAACTAGAGTAGTATATAGTTGTTAGAGTTTATGTGTAATACGTTTGTAATCTCAACTAACCCCTCTCTCTCTCTATTATCCCGTAATCCATCTAAACCACCGAATCCTAGAGATCGGTAGGTCCTCTACTTGTACTCCAAGTTTGGCCTTGTGCCCCAATCAATATAAGATCAACGCGGCTCCCTTACGAGGGAGTAGAAACGCTTCCTGACATTGTATACAGAGCCAACCTCTTCCCATCTATCTAGCCAGAGAAGCCTCTCCTTCGACCACCATCATTGCCAGATCGCAACCACCACACCACCATGTCCTCCTCAGCCACCATCGTCATCAACCTTGGTGCTCCACCAGCCGAGAAACTCACCAGAACCAATTACATCCTATGAAGGACCCAGGTCATGCCAGGACTGCGAGGTGTGCAAGTCACCGGCCTCCTGGATGGATCCGACGCTGCACCACCGAAGACAGTGCAGCAGCAGCAGACGGACAAGACCATGACAGAGGTGCCGAACCCTCTGTATGCACAATGGATCTCGAAGGACCAGCAGGTCCTGAGCCATCTCCTGAACTCTCTGTCAAAGGAGATTCTCGCCCAAGTCACAAGTAAGGAGACAACCTTCGATCTTTGGACTGCTATTACTACTATTTTTGCCTCGCAGTCCCAATCTCGCATCACAAACTTGTGGATTGCCATCACCAACACCAAGAAGGGATCCATGTCGAGCACCTCCTACATCGCCAAGATGAAGAATTTTGCGGATGAACTCGCCGCGGAGGGTCGCCCTGTCTCTGATCCAGAGATGGTCGACTATGTACTGGCGGGTCTCGACAGAGACTATGATGCCGTCGTAGCAGCTATCGGCGCAGTTAAGTCAACGATCTCAGTTGACGATCTCTTCTCCCAGATCGCGGCGTTCGATCAACGGGTGGAGATGCTAGGCGATGGCGTCGATGCTGGCTTCAACTCATCAGCAAACCTAGCGTACAGAGGACGCGGGCGTGGTTACAGCAGGGGGCGCGGTCGTGGCTTCAGCAGAGGCCGTGGCCGAGGCAGGCGCTCCTCCCCGAGTCCATCTGGCGCCCATGGCGACGGCGGCGGCGGTCGTGGCCGCCCACAGCAGCAGCGGCAGCAGCAGGCTCGTGATTATCCAGAGTGCCAGATCTGTCACAAGCACCATCCAGGGGGCGCCCGTGACTGCTGGCACAGATATGATGAAGATGAGCCTGAGGAGAAGGGGACCAACATGGTCACCGACTCCTACGGTGTTGACACGAAGTGGTACGCGGACACCGGCGCTATGCATCGCATCACCGGAGAGCTGGACAAGCTGACTATCCGGGACAAGTACCACGGACATGACCAAGTACACACCGCGAGTGGTTCTGGTATGCAAGTTTATCATATTGGTCATTCAATTGTTAGAACCCCTAATAAAAATCTACATCTAAACAAAATTCTTCATGTGCCTGAAACTTCAAAAAGCCTTCTATCTGTTCATCGGTTTACTCGTGATAATCATGTCCTCATTGAATTTTACCCTTAATTCTTTCTTGTCAAGGACTTGGCCACGAGGAGAATACTTCTTAGGGGCAGATGTGTGGGAGGACTTTACCCACTCATATCTTCTTCATCATCGTCGTCGAATAAACAAGCTTTTGCGGCTATCAAGCCTTCATCATCAAAGTGGCATAGTAGATTAGGTCATCCTTCGCCAATCATAGTTAAACATGTGCTTAGTGAAAATAAACTTGCTTACTCCCATAAAGTTAGTATTGAGTCAGTTTGTGATCCATGTCAACAAGCTAAAAGTCATCAGTTACCATATCCTGTGTCTACTAGTATCTCCACTGCACCCCTACAACTTGTATTCTCAGATGTATGGGGACCAGCTCCCACTTCAGTTGGTAGACACTCATATTATGTAAGCTTTATTGATGATTTTAGCAAGTTTACTTGGATCTATCTTCTTAAGAAAAGATCTGAAGTATTTCAAGTATTCTCCAATTTTAAAAATCTTGTTGAGAGAAAATTGAATACTAAGATCATTGCTATGCAAACTGACTGGGGGGTGAATACAGGAAGTTGAATTCATTTTTTCAGCAACTTGGCATCTCTCATCACGTTGCATGCCCACATGCACACCAACAGAATGGTTCTGCAGAGAGAAAACATCGTCATGTTGTAGAAGTAGGTCTTGCCCTACTTGCCAAAGCGTCTATGCCACTCAAGTTCTGGGATGAAGCATTCCTCACTACTACATATCTCATCAACTTGCTACCTAGCAAAGTCATTAATTTTGAAACACCCATCACACGTCTCTTTGCCACTACTCTAGATTATAAATCCCTTCGAGTGTTTGGTTGTGCCTGTTGGCCAAACCTACGACCATACAATACACGCAAGCTTGCTTTTCGTTCCAAAAAATGTGTCTTTCTGGGGTATAGTCCTCTCCACAAAGGAGTCAAGTGTTTAGATGTCACCTCTGGCAGGGTCTATATATCACGAGACATTGTTTTTGACGAGTCTGTCTTCCCATTTGAGTCCCTTCATCCAAACGCCGGAGCCCGTCTAAAACAAGAAATTCTTCTTCTTCCTCCTTCTCTCCGGTTCTTTGATCAAGGGGGCGACAATTGTACTGACCATTATGATTGTTCAACCAGTTCTGGTGTTGCATCTATTCATGCGCAGGTCCATGGTGAAAATACAGAAGAAAACGGAGTTGAAAATGATCAAAACGGAGAAGAAAACGGAGGCATATTGCATGTGCAGGAAGAAGACGAACCTGGCGCTGAATACGAGGAGGATCCGCCGCAGCCTGCGACGCCAGTGCGGTAGAATCCCTCGGGATTGGCATGGGGATCCACCCTGGATCGCGCGCGCACTGCAGGCCAGCAGCGAGCTGCCACGTCGCCAGGCGCGTCAGAACCGCGTCCCATGCATGGGCGGGCGACAGCGACCGCGCAGCAGCCGCGGATCGGCTCGGGATTGAGCCAGCGTGTGCGCATGCAGCCGCATGCAGGATCCTCTGCGGCGAACGACTCTGCGGCAACCGGCTCCAGCAGTACAAGTGCAGCCACACATCAGGTTACAGAGTCGGGGATCAGATCTCCTGTGCAAAGCAGCGAATCTGGTACTTTTTCAGGATCTTCTGCGACAGAAACTCACACGTCTTCTCCTGTGCAACAGCTTGCTCAACCTCAACCAGTAATGATGTCACGTGTTACAACTCGTCTACAGAAAGGTATAAAAAATCCAAAAGTTCGCATTGATGGTACAATACGGTATGGGATGATGTGTGTTGCAGGAGAACCAACAAAAATAGAAGATGCACTTGGAGATTTGAGGTGGAAGCAGGCAATGGATGAAGAATACTCAGCACTTATGAGGAACAAGACATGGCACCTTGTACCTACACAGAGAGGTAAAAATATTATTGATTGTAAGTGGGTGTACAGAATTAAAAAGAAGGCAGATGGCACAATTGACAGGTACAAGGCACGGCTAGTTGCAAAAGGCTTCAAACAACGGTATGGATTAGATTATGAGGATACATTTAGTCTTGTTGTCAAGGCCGCAACTATTAGGCTTGTGTTGTCTATTGCTGTGTCCAGAGGATGGAGCTTGAGGCAGCTAGATGTTCAGAACGCGTTTTTGCATGGTGTTCTGGAAGAGGAGGTTTATATGAAACAACCACCTGGGTATGCAGATAAGAAAACACCTCATTATGTGTGCAAACTTGATAAGGCACTTCATGGCTTAAAACAGGCCCCAAGAGCATGGTACTCAAGGTTAAGCTCTCAACTGAGGTGTCTTGACTTTGTTGCATCCAAAGCTGACACGTCACTCTTTATTTATAACAAGGCAAATACAGTCATATTTGTGTTGATATATGTTGATGATATCATAGTTGCAAGTTCTTCAGAAGATGCCACTAATGCTCTTTTGCATGATTTGAGATCAAAGTTTGCTTTGAAAGATCTTGGTGATTTGCACTTCTTCTTAGGCATTGAAGTCAAGAAGATTCCAGATGGTATAATCCTGAACCAGGAAAAATATGCTACTGAACTCCTAGTTCATATGGGAATGAAGGACTGTAAGCCTTCACCTACTCCATTGTCTTCTTCAGAAAAACTTTCAGCTTTTGAAGGTGAGCCACTCAAAGAAGAAGAAAGCACAAGATACAGGAGTGCTGTAGGAGCTTTGCAATATCTGACACTCACAAGATTAGACATATCATTTGCAGTCAATAAGGTTTGTCAGTATTTGCATGCACCAACTTTTGTACATTGGACAGCTGTAAAAAGGATTGTTAGGTATATCAAACACACTGTGAGCCTTGGGTTACAATTCAGACGTTCTAGCTCTACTCTTGTGAGTGCTTTCTCTGATGCTGATTGGGCAGGATGTAGTGATGACAGGAGATCAACTGAAGGATTTGCTATATTCTTTGGTTCTAATCTTATCTCTTGGAGTGCTAGAAAACAAGCAACAGTGTCAAGATCAAGTACTGAAGCTGAGTACAAGTCACTAGCAAATGCAACTGCTGAAATTATCTGGGTTGAATCATTGCTTAATGAGTTAGGTGTTAAACAACACCGTGTCTCATGTCTTTGGTGTGATAACTTGGGAGCCACCTATCTCTCTGCTAATCCAGTCTTTCATGGTCGAACTAAGCACATTGAAATTGACTTTCACTTTGTGAGAGAAAGAGTTGCAGAGAAGAAGCTGGATATCAGGTTCATTCCATCAAAAGATCAAGTGGCAGACGGGTTTACCAAGGCATTACCTGCTCGGCCATTTGAAGAGTTCAAGAGGAATATCAACCTAGGATAGTTGAGATTAAGGGAGGGTGTTAGAGTTTATGTGTAATACGTTTGTAATCTCAACTAACCCCTCTCTCTCTCTGTTATCCCGTAATCCATCTAAACCACCGAATCCTAGAGATCCGTAGGTCCTCTACTTGTACTCCAAGTTTGGCCTTGTGCCCCAATCAATATAAGATCAACGCGGCTCCCTTACGAGGGAGTAGAAACGCTTCCTGACAATAGTGATATCAGTGTTGGATCCGAACCAGTCGCATTCAGCAATGATCTGGCGACGCTCACCGCGCACGGCCGATCGATCGCTTCACGATCATTGTGCTTCCGCTCGAAGAAACCAGCAGCGCACGGGGCATGTGATATGCATGCACGCATGCGCGCGCGCGCGTGTACGGAAAAAGGGCTGACGCGATGCGACGCCGCAGGCCGCGAAAAGAAGCCACCGTAGAATCGATCGCGACCGGAAGGGGCGGCGCACCACCGGAGCCCCGCCGCCATTGGACGACGCCCGGACGTGGCCGTGCCCGTGCGTGCGTGCGTACGTCGCCACGACCACCGCACGTCCAGCACGGTCCACATCACGTCGCGTCACCGGCACAAAGCTACACCGGAGACACGCACCGAGATATCGACCGAAAAAAGGCGACGTCTACGGTGGTTAACCAACGAATCGCGCTCTCGATCAACATCGACGTTTCCTGCTCCTGAACAGTAAACACAGTACGTGCTCTTGCGACATGTCATCATTCAGCTTCAGATTTATTTACAGGCCGGGACTGACTTGAGTGAGAATGGGAGGATGTGAAGCTGGGAGAGGTCGAATTTTGCTTTCCAGGGTTTTGAGTTTGGGCTTGATTGGGTAGCCACTATCGCGAGGTCGGAATACTCCGTGGTGACTGGGACTGGGCTAGGGCTATAGCCCATCATAGGGTAATTGACCCGTGGAAGATATAAACGGCCTGCCAGAAACTTGGTTCTTATCTTCATATCCTTCTCCTTCGTGCAGCTAGAAAGCTGGTGCTTTTCTTGTGCCGGAATGTGAGCTGCCCTGCGCACCTGGTCTCTGCTGATGAGATTGGTTACCCTTTTCAAAAGGAATTCTTTCTCTCCTGCAGCGGCTCTCTCGAAGAAGACCGATGATTGATCAAAGACACAGTGAGGAAAACGACCCGTTTACTTCGAGACTACGTTTGGCACCATGAAGGAGCAATCACTCATGAAACAGTTAAGAAAGATCACCAAATTCACGCAACGTTTTTGGTCACTCGACCCTGCTTCTGAAGTACGTGCGATCCAAGCCTCTGAATCTCCTCCCTACTTCCGATCAAAGATACTAGTACAGTTGAAAAACCGCCGGTGTTAACTTCCAGACTACGCTTTGCACCATGGACGAGCAATTACGCAAGAAACGGTTAAGAAAACTCGCCAATCTACGCAACGCTTTTGGTCACTTCACTCGACCCTACTTGTGAGGTGCGTGCGATTCAAGTCTCTGAACTTCCCTTGACAGGTGAACAAACAGCACGGGGAAAGCGAAGTGCTCCATGCATCTGCTGAAGCCGAGCGATAACTGATTAGGACGCATTTCGCACGGTGTATATACATGTCAAACAAATGAATCCTCCCAACCAGCGCGACCGATCACTGACAGTGAGACGGCTGTTCCCGTATCACCAGCTCCCGTGCTATTTTCTCCCCGGCCCAACCGCCTTAAAGCAATGTGCATTCGGTCAGTCAGGTGCGGTGCGGTTGGTGCGACCTAACAGCCTAACACTGGCGAACGAGCAACGACCGATCCAACGCGAGTCCAAATCACACGGCGTGCGTCGCTTCAGGCGTACGACAGCCGACGCCCGGCATTGCAGTCCAAATACTGCAATACTAGTATTTGTTACAAACTACACAAGGCGAGAAGTAAAGTAGTCCCGTGTCACGACCAGTGCAGCTGGCAACAGCGGGGCCGAGGACTCTGATCATGGGGGCCCAGCGAACAAGGGATCTGGCGAGCAGGAGGAGAAGAAGACGCTGACGAGTGGGCCTGGCAGCGAATGGGAGCGGGCGTGAGCTGGCCTGCGTGCCGGGGCTGATGTTATATTAGGCGTGCGTTGCGTGAGTGGAGAGGGTATCGAGAATATTGTACCGAATATCCTATTGAGAAGCTGAACTTCTCCGGCCTCCTCCTTCTTCTCCTTCCTGCCCCATACTTCTCCTTCCAGATCCAGATCGGACCCATTACAGTTGATATCAGAGGTCATTCGACCTGGAGACAGCGTACCCCCGACCGCGCTACACCACCAAGCAGGCACTCAAGACGGCGGCGATGGAGGAGCAACTAGCGGCGCTGATCCAGTCGGTCCAGGAGGGTCGCGTCGCCAACGATGCCAAGCTGGAGGCGACCCAGCAGTCGCTGGAGCTCTGGCGACCGGCGGTCCAGAATCTGCAAGGTCAGATCGACGAGCTCCGTACTCAAGTGGGGCGGATCGCGCTGCATCCTGCTCTCGCGGATCCGGCGGCCATCGAGGAGGGAACCGCGCGGGCGCCGCCGACTGCCGCGTCGGAGCACTCGGGGCCAAGTGGCCACGGCGAGATCGACGACTCCGGGGGCTTGGTTCACGGGGTGGTCACCACCCTGGTACCGCCTCCGGTCAAGGGTGCGTTACCTTCTTCCTCCTTTGTTAACCCAGTACAAAGGGATCTGGAGTTGGTTCGTGGGTCGATGAGCGAAGGGCCGCAGCATCACGCCCAGCACGCGTCGCTCACGCACTGGGCTCTGCCCAAGCTTGATTTTCCACAATTCGATGGGGATAACCCTCAATTCTGGAAAACTAAGTGCGAAAAGTATTTTGATGTCTATGGAGTCAGTGAGGATATGTGGGTGCGGGTTGCTACCTTGCACTTCACGGGTGACGCTGCCCGATGGCTACAGTTATATGAGAAAGGGATGAAAACAATAGAGTGGGAAGGGTTGTGTGCTGCACTCTGTAGCAAATTCGGACGCGACCAATATCAGGCGCAACTCCGCCAAATTGCTCAGCTATCGCAGACGGGTTCGGTGTCGGATTACATGACACAGTTCGAGGAGTTGATGCACAATCTGTTAGCGTACAATTCTGGGTTTGATCCACTGTATTTTACTACCAAGTTCTTAGATGGGTTGCGTCCAGAGATTCGATCGGGTGTGGTTTTGCACCGTCCAAAAGACCTCGATGCTGCCTATTCCTTGTCTCTGTTACAGGAGGAGCTCTTGGAGGCACAGCCGCGGCGCGATTATCGGCGGCAGGAGCAGCAGCCGGCGCGAGGCCAGCCATGTCTGCTACTGGCACCACCGCCCCAACGAGCATTGTTGCCTGCACCACCAGCCGCAGCAGAAGACCGTCGAGGGTTAGAGGAGCAGAACGACGAGTCGAACCACCACCAGCACGGGGCGAGGATCGGTCGCCGCACTAAGAAACTATCGCAGAGCCCGTGGCCTGTGTTTCAAGTGTGGGGAAAGATGGGGGCAAGGCCATCAATGCGCCCCCACTGTTCAACTGCACATTGTAGAGGAACTGTTCGAGCTATTGCAGGCAGAAGAAATGGAGCGTCAAGAGCAGAACCATGAACCTGAAGAAGAGCAGCTGATGTCTATCTCCAAACTGGCCACCATAGGGCAGACAACACCACGGACAGTTCGGCTGTTGGGCCACATTGACAAACAAGAGGTGTTGATATTGGTCGACTCGGGGAGTTCTCATAGCTTTATCAGTGAGGCAATCGCGGGCAAGTTCCCGGATCGCGTTCGGGCAATGGCGCCGGTGTCAGTCAAGATAGCAGATGGGGGACTGCTCTCGTGTTCGGGTTACATTCCCCAGTGCAGATGGGAAGTGCAAGGGCAAGAGTTTTCCACCGACTTGAGGGTGTTGTCGTTAGGCTTCTATGACATGGTGATTGGAATGGATTGGTTTGAGAGTTGTGGACCTATGATGGTGGATTGGGTGCGCAAGACACTGACATTTCAGCACAAGGGAGATACAGTGCTGCTGCAAGGGCTGTGTCTGAAGATGCAACAGCCCGTCCAGATTTCTCTATCCCAGTTGGAAGAAATGGAACGCAATGACTCTGTTATGCATGTGGTGCTACTCTACACGAGTGAAGTCGGTGATCAGCAACAAATTCCCCCTTCCTTCAGGCAGTGCTCGATCGATACCCACAGGTGTTTGCAGACCCAGGAGAGTTACCACCAAGGAGGCCATGGGATCATGCAATTCCGTTGATACCAGGAACCAAACCAGTGAATATAAGGCCCTATCGTTACACACCAGAGCAGAAGAACGAGATTGAAAAGCAAGTGGAGGAGATGTTGCGTATGGGTTTGATCGTCCCAAGCACCAGTCCCTTTCTCTTCTCCCGTGCTCCTGGTCAAGAAGAAGGATATGACATGGCGTTTCTGTGTGGATTTTCGCCATCTGAACGCGATTACAGTGAAGTCCAGCTATCCTATGCCGGTCATTGACGAGTTGCTAGATGAGCTCGCAGGATCACGTTGGTTCTCCAAGCTAGATTTGCGAGCGGGATACCACCAGATCCGGCTCTTGCCAGAGGATGAGCACAAAACTACGTTCAAGACGCATCAAGGGCACTTTCAATTCCGCGTTCTTCCTTACGGAGTGACGGGTGGGCCTCCCACCTTCCAAGGGGGCATGAACACCGTCCTGGCACCACTCTTGCGACACGGCGTATTAGTGTTCATGGATGATATCTTGGTGCATTCGGTAACCTTGGAGGAGCATGCACAGCTCTTAGAGCAAGTCTTGCGCAGGCTGGATCAGCATAAGTTGTACGCGAAGCGATCCAAGTGCACGTTTGCGCAACCGAAAATTCACTACTTGGGGCATGTTATTAGTCAAGAAGGGGTAGCAACCGATGACAGCAAGGTACAAGCAGTCCAGGAATGGCCAGTTCCAGAAACAGTCAAGGAACTGTGTGGGTTTTGGGGGCTTGCGGGATACTATCGCAAGTTCGTCAGGAACTTTGGGGTGCTGAGTAAACCGCTCACGAATTTGCTGCAAAAAGGTACTGTTTTTGTGTGGACACCCACGACAGATGCCGCATTCGGTGCACTCAAGAAAGTGCTGGTGGAAGCGCCGGTACTCGCATTGCCAGATTTTACCAAAACCTTCGTGGTGGAGACAGATGCGAGCGCGCTAGGGATAGGGGTTGTGCTGATGCAGGACTTTCACCCCATTGCGTACCTGATTAAGGCCTTGGCACCCAAGAACTTGGGGCTCTCAGCGTATGAGAAGGAATGCCTAGCGCTGCTGCTGGCAATTGATCATTGGCGCCCGTACTTGCAGCACGCTGAATTCATCGTCCGGACAGATCAGAAGAGTCTCCTGCACCTTACAGACCAAAGGCTCAACACCCCGATTCAGCAACGGGCCTTCACTAAGTTGGTGGGACTGCATTTCACGATCCAGTACAAGGCAGGGATGCTGAACCGAGCCGCGGATGCCTTGTCTCGTCGGACCCATACGGAAGAACCATCCCTGTCAGCGCTGTCGGTGTGTAAACCAGCATGGCTAGAGGCCATTCGCTCCAGTTATCACGAGGATCAAATGACCAAAGATCTCCTCACCCGCATGGCAATAGATTCGGGCGGTGAGCCAGACTACAAACTGGTCAATGGCATCCTTCGATTCAAGGGGCGTGTGTGGATTGGAGCTGACACCGAAACCCAGATGCATATCGTTGGGGCGTTGCATGCCAGTGCAATAGGGGGACATTCAGGGTTTCATGCAACATACAACAGAGTGAAGCGCTTGTTTGCCTGGAAGGGATTGAAACAACAAGTCAAGCAGTTCGTGCAGCAGAGTCTGACCTGCCAACAAGCAAAAACAGAACGTATCTCGCCGGCTGGGTTGCTGCAGCCACTTCCCATTCCTCGGCGACCGTGGGCAGTGATATCCTTGGACTTTATTGAAGGACTGCCCAAGTCTGGGGGTTACAACACTATCTTGGTCGTGGTCGACAAATTCTCGAAGTATGCTCACTTTATTCCTCTTGCCCACCCCTTTACAGCATTGGATGTGGCAAAAGTGTTCATGCAAGAGATATACAAACTGCACGGGCTACCACCGGGGATCATTTCGGATCGAGACCGGATCTTTACAAGCCAGGTATGGCAAGAGCTGTTCAAATTGTGCCGCACAGAGCTGAACATGAGTTCCTCATACCACCCGCAGACGGATGGGCAGACGGAGCGGGTGAATCAGTGTTTAGAAACATACCTGCGTTGCTCTGTGCACTCCTGTCCGGGGAATTGGGCGCGCTGGCTAGCTCTTGCAGAATACTGGTATAATACTTGCTTCCACTCGGCCTTGGGACGTACTCCGTTCGAGGTAATCTATGGACACTTTCCCAGGGAGTTTGGCATCACGCAGGTGGAGGAGAGCACAGCCCCAGATCTGGCAGCCTGGCTACAAGAACGGGAGGTTCTTAGAGAGCACCTGCAGCAACAACTTAAGAAAGCCCAAGATAGGATGAAAGCCCAAGCAGACAAGCACCGCACAGATCGTTCGTTCGAGGTGGGAGACAAAGTGTTGCTCAAACTGCAGCCTTTCATTCAGACTTCAGTGGCCAAGCGTCCATTTCAGAAGCTTGCGTTCCGTTACTACGGACCCTTCACGATCCAGACCAAGATTGGCGCGGCAGCATACCGCTTGAACCTGCCAGCTACCAGCAAAATTCACCCCGTGGTGCATGTCTCCTTGCTGAAGCGAGCGCTGGGAGCCACGGTTCTGGTAAGTGCTGAACTACCACCGACTAACGCTGTCCTGCAGGCGGAACACATGCCTACGCGTATCCTGAACCGGAAGGGCGTCCAGAAGCTTGGTGAAACCCAAGAGCGGGTGCTGGTGCAATAGGATGGCCTTCCATCGTCGTTGGCAACATGGGAGGACCCCGGCCAGTTGTAGAAAGCATTTCCAGCTACGCCGCCTTGGGGGCAAGGCGGCCTACAAGAGAGGAAGAATGTCACGACCAGTACAGTTGGCAACAGCGGGGCCGAGGACTCTGATCATGAGGGCCCAGCGAACAAGGGATCTGGCGAGCAGGAGGAGAAGAAGACGCTGACGAGTGGGCCTGGCAGCGAATGGGAGCGGGCGTGAGCTGGCCTGCGTGCCAGGGCTGATGTTTTATTAGGCGTGCGTTGCGTGAGTGGAGAGGGTATCGAGAATATTGTACCGAATATCCTATTGAGAAGCTGAACTTCTCCGGCCTCCTCCTTCTTCTCCTTCCTGCCCCATACTTCTCCTTCCAGATCCAGATCGGACCCATTACATCCCGCCACAAGCCGGCGTGAACTTTGTCCTCCACCTTCTTAAGACGGTGAGACCATAGCGTGAGATCCGCAATGATACTCCTGATTACATCAGGGGGGACATGTAAATTTTTAAAGGTTTTAGCATTTCGAGCGTCCCAAATTTTCCAGATGATAAGAAAAAGAATAAAAGGCCACACCAAGACCCGAGTGCCCATGAGAGGTCCAAAGATCCGCGAAGGGGTTTGAGCAAATGAGCATGGGTGGAGATCGGTGGCATCCCAAATGTGACGAGCTGCCGAACAGTGAAAGAAAAGGTGGGCTTACAACAGACAAGAATGAGATCGTGGTTCAGGTACCAGAAATGATTGAAATGGGATACGAATATATGGCACACCGAGGCCACCATTTTATTCGTGGATATATTTGTACATATGCTACATCTCTGCCCGGCTATGATGGTGCGAAGCTTGTGCTCCAGGTCGAAGCGGAGGCGGCGGCGGTTCCTGTTTACAGTTCATGCCGAGCAGCAACGCTGCTGCCGCCGCGCCGGTTGCAGAAGCTTCAGTGATGTGATACCTGAACTCATAAGCATGTTCTTCTATCTTCACTAGACACTGTTCCTATCGGCTGTAAGAACCTTCTCAAACTACATACCGAACTTGGACAGGTGGTAAGCATAACTACAGGGGCATGTACAGAGTATACACAAGGAGAGACTGGAGGCTGGTGAGCAGTCTATGGAGAGCCGACCGGGAGTTTACGCGACAGCTTCGTCCCGTTTTTTCCAGTTAAGGACACCTGCAATGCATCACTGCCAAATCAGTGCTAAAAATCACGGTTGCCTTCTAAAACCGCGTCCCTGAATGTAGAAACATACGGTCGGGCTCAAAGAAACAGAGCAAGGAGTGTCATATTATGAGACAGACCAAAGCTGGCGAGACGCAAAGCGTAAGAGCATAACAAGAACTAGATCTCAGGTTAAAAACATATCCTAGTGAAAGGATTCCTACCAAAAGAATGTCCTCATCAGTTCCGAACGATTTGCGGGCCTCATCTAAGCTTTTCATGGGCACCATTTCACGCTTTCTGGAAGAATAAAAGAAAATTAAGTTAAGAGTCCGCCGTGCATATAAAGTTCAAGCGGAGAACAATGAAGATATAGCTTTCATGTTGAAATTTGGCTGATGTTATTTGCTAATCAGGCCCAGGCCGCCATTAAAGACAATATTAGCTCAAAGCAGGGTATTATCCTTAGTTTACACAACATTCGTGTTGTTGTGAGACAACTGATTATCCTCTCTTGTAAGTTTGTATCCCAGCTCAACAGGAGCCTACTTCAACAGGCCTAGTTACCTAGTAACATACTTTGTAGAACTTACATATATGGAGAAGACAACAAGTGATATCCATACTTAAGTGGCACACAGATTATTCATATTTATGTGTAAGATGCACCCAAAAAAAAACATTTAGGAACCAAGAGTACAAGGTACCTAGAACTGGCTGGATCCCTTATCTCAAACTCGCAAGCATCAGCATCATAGCCACATATTACAACATAATGCCCTGCAAAGGGGAACAATATTCACCAGGTTTATTACATTGACAGGAACTACAATTTAGCAACTGGACACAACCCTTAATTAACCTTAAGCTCTTAAAAAGTAGGGTCATCCATAACAGGTAAGATCTTATGTGTAGCCATCATTTCTTTGTAATAATAAGTAATAAGTGGATTCATAATTCCACGAATTCTATGAGTACAAGTGCCTTTGGCCCTGGGTCCTAGCCTTATAGACACTGTCAG
Organism: Triticum aestivum; assembly: GCF_018294505.1. Classification (NCBI taxonomy): domain Eukaryota; kingdom Viridiplantae; phylum Streptophyta; class Magnoliopsida; order Poales; family Poaceae; genus Triticum; species Triticum aestivum. Next base: position 511,114,441 of record NC_057795.1, read on the forward strand.
TGATGCTTATAGCTGTGCATTGCACATAGGAATGCCAAATACATCCTCAACAAGAAGTTTTAGTTTCATATTTCTAACAGGCAAGAAAACAAGAGATTTGGGTCGCCAATTGGCATGGATATAGTGTGCTAATTTATATCACAGCAAGCAGGCATTTCCATAGATCCAACGATATTTTATTCTGAAACAAATTTAGCTCCATATATACATGTTAGCAGTGGTTGAACTATTAAAGTTACAGGCTGATTAGTAGAAGTGTTACTACAGGCCTTAAAACAGTACGAGATTGATAAATTATATAAGCAGACAATGAAGACTATCGAAACTAAAATAGAAGGAACTGGTTTTCGTTCATGTTCTGGAAAATACTCCTCACAGAAAAAAAAGGTAAATGTCTAAAAGTAAGGGAAGTATTGACTAACCCATGTAATCTGAATCCTCATCAAACTGTTGCATATCATGTACATCATTCATCCAAGAGGAACTGCATCCAAAAGTCCAGTTATTATCGCGATGTCAATGAACGTTTCAGATAATGTTGGATTGATTATTTTCTCAATTGGACACCGTAATCTTTCTCTTTCAATTTTAGGATGAACCATTTTGCGGAGAATACATGGATACAGCCATAAAAAATATCGCTGCTGATCATTTGTACTGTTTAACTGCTTAATCACCCATTGCAGAAGATGTTAAATTGACATTCGTCTGACGGCAGTTAATAAAAAAGGTGGAATATTCAAGTGATATCAGAGTTAGATTGGAATCCATAAGTCATACAGAAATGGTCAAGCATCGACGAAAACTACTTATTAGATTTACTGCTTAAGGAACATCCTACCCCATTGATGATTCCAAATGCAGAGCCAAATAAAAAGTCTATGTTATTAGTAAGAAGTGAAACTACAAGGGTAAATATTCCTAGCAGGCATAGAAAAATCTTACTTTAACTTTGATTTATCCACTAGTGCAATTGCAATGCAGTGCCCGGATAAAAGTAGAAAAGCAATATCATACGCACTGATGGATCTGCACTGAGAAAAACCATAAATTGCAAAAACTTAAAACCAATACGAGAAGTAAATGGAATAAATAATTTTGTGATGTGTGTTGTGAGCGTACTTGAATACTGATTCCAGCATCAAGTGCTTTGCCGAACAGCTCATCCACTCGATCAATGTCTTCTTGCAATTGCTCCTATCACAATTGGTAATTTTGAAAACATTAGTACAGCGAATATCAGAAGAATCACTACAGCAGCAAGTTGCAATACCTACCCTATAAAAGGTTTCTGCAGAATACTGCGGATTCGCTCCAATAGTCACAGTAAAGAACGAAAAATTAACTGAAAACTTGTGTAACAGATATGCTAAGTCGACTGTCCAGACGCTGCAAAAATAACCCAAAAATGTTAGTATTACCATGGTATGAAATTTGAGTATTCAAATAATCAGTTCAGCTAACCTGTGACAGGGCTGTGCGTTAACATTTTGTTTGAGTGTACTTGCTAGAAACAAATTCTATTTGGATGTGCACAATATACCTACTACTGTTCTGTTTATTATTTAAAAAATTGTACACTTAAAATGTTTTATTAGCTTACGCTTAAGAAGGTGGTTAGTATCTCCGTGCAGCAACAAAACCTATCACAGCTACGCTCCAGGTAACATCCGACAAACAAATTCTATTTGGATGTGCACAATATACCTACTACTGTTCTGTTTATCATTTTAAAAACTGTACACTTAAAATGTTTTATTAGCTTATGCTTAAGAAGGTGGTTAGTATCTCCGTGCAGCGACAAAACCTATCACAGCTCCGCTCCAGGTAACATCCGAGAAACAAATAATATAGCTCATGCAATCATGTTGAACCCTTTCTATTTAAAAAATCCTGCTGTACATTACTGGGAGATAAACCTATAAAACTGGGACAGATAATTCGGTGCTAGTACATGACAGCAGAACACCGAATCTGGTTCCCATCTTTCAGAATGCAGGTCTGATTATCAATATAGTTCTTTTGGTATTATTTCGTTTCAAAGAACGAATACATCACCAATTCATGTTTAGCTGTTCAATACTCCATCTATAGTAATATTTGTAGCTTGATGGATGGCTTAGTAACCAACCGTTTACTAGTTCAGACTTCAATAAGGATTCCCTGGCCCTTCTAGATAAACCTTCATAGTGTGACAGTACGTTTTTTTTCCCTCTGCAAAGCAACTCATGTGTTTTGTCTGTTTATAACAGTTAGCTGCCCGAAGCACCACTATTTCGACAAATATATTCCACAACAACCAAACAATTATTGTTAGCTACAGTACTTAGCTTTGTGCTTGGCCTTTAAACACACTACTACGTTAATAAAACAACTCAAAGTACCACGGCACGGCTAAATTAATATTCCTCCAGGTTACCAGGCAGCACCGCCACTGGCTCAAGCAAGAATTCAAGCAGTACGGCGCAGCTAGTTTCTTAACGAACCCAAATTTTTAACTGCTAAATGGGATACCTTGTGGTGCGGCAGAGCTTCTCGAGTTCGGCAATGCCGTGGCAGCAATCAAGCCCCAGGGTCCTCAGCACCATGAGCACGCAAGCGAGGCCGCAGTCCCAGGTGAAGGCCTGCTGCACGTGAGGGACCTGGAAGCACCGGCAAAGCAACCGAAATGTCAATCGAAGCCGGCGCAGGGAGAGAGTCGGACTGAATGCCGCGCGGCGATTCAAGAATCGCTACATGTACTACACGAGAGTCACGCAGTGATGACATGATATGATAAAGCAATATAGAGAGGCGAGAGGGGGGACTGACATCGATGAAGTAGGATCGGCGTGCTAGCGGGATTCGGCCGTCGGGGGGCAGCGGCGCGCCCGGGCCGTCGCCGTCGCCGCCGTCGTCTCCCGGCACCTTGAACAGCCTGTCCGAGATGAAGCAGAGGGGCCACATGACATCATCAACCGCCGGCGGGGCCAGTAGGCCGTCACTCGGACCGGGCAAGAATCGTGCCAGGTTCAGACCAGGGCAGGGCAGAGAATTCTTGCCCTCGCCGGCCGTTCGGGCCCCGAGGAGGAGGAGGAGGAAGAGCAGGGGAAAAGCCTCGAAGAGAACACGCGGGGCGCGTGGCGGTGCGGTGGGGGTGGGGTGACGGGATGGGAATCGCGGGTTCGGAATGATTGGATTGGCTGGGCTGGAGGATTGATTATAAAGAAGAAGCGGGGAGGGAGGGGCGGCGGCGGCTGGCTGGCACCAGAAGAATCGGCGGGATGGGAACCGGGGAGCGGCGCCTTTATAACGGCCCTCTCCTCTCCAGAAGGTGCCGCGCGAGGCCAAGCTGGAGTGAGGCGGAGGGGGCGGAGGAGAGGGCGGGGATTGGGAGGGGGGAGGAGGACGAACGGCGTCGTGGGAGGCGCATATTGGAAGGGGGACGGGGTACGTTGTTTGCCGCGATGCGACGCGATGGCAATCATGCGGTGGTTGCCGGATGCGCCAGTGCCTGGGGGGTGGGGGCCCGGGATATGGGCGCGTGTCTTAAACGCTGGATTGACCCGAGCCGCCGAGTTGGCTGCCTGCCCTGCCGTCGTCGGCCTTTTGCGGTGAGCGACCCGGTCGGGCTGGCTGGGGGCCACGGCCCACGACACAGGCGTGGCGGTGGGGCGCTCTTGCCAGACTGGACTGGGAGAATGGTCAATGGCTATTGGTTTTTGCTCGATTTGCACAATCCCCTATATCCATTATATCCATTTTTAGACGCAACATTGCCATTGACACGAGGATAGTCTTCTTATTGTGCTCGATAGCGTGTCTGGCCGAGGATCGAATGGAACGGTTCGATCTGTGCATGCGGCGGTTCCGTTCCATGAATGGGTTGGTTTCATCTGCGCATTTGACTGGAGCGAAAGAAAAGCTTTAATTTTGTTTCTGAGGGTTAGAAAAGCTGTAATTAAATGGTTTCGTTTCGATGTTTGATTGGAGATACGGAATGTGGCTAATTTGGTTTTTTTTGAGAAAAACGTCGGCACTTTATTAATCAAGCAACATAATTACAAACAGTCTCTCGGATACATTCCGAAGTAGAAGTGAAAACACAAAGACCATTACAGCTCAAACATGACTTAGCTAAATTATGAGCTAAAACATTAGACTGCCGACGAATAAACTTGACCCGAGAAAAAAGAATATTCGATATGCCATCTTTGATCTCCGAGACCACAGCACCAACGAGTGAACGATCGCGAACATGGGAGTTGATTCTCTGCACCAAAGAGAGGCAATCGGAGGCGAATATCACCGAATCACATCCCATCTCACATACAAGGTAAACTGCTCGCCGAAGGGCACATGCCTCAGCTAATTCAGGTTCAGGGCTTCCATAGTTGGCTTCTCTACATGCAATAACAAATTGTCCATCAGAGTTGAGAGCAACCACACCTGCACCAAACTTACTTAGCTCAGAGAAGATCACGGCATCACACATGAATAATACAGAACCCGGCGGCGGCGGAGACCAAGAAGTACTTGAGGCAATGCTCTCACGCCTATGCACAAGATCCGGTTTGTATAGATGCCGAAAGATCAAATCAACATATGCTTTTATCTTAAAAACGGTACGAACAGGATGTGGCTCATCTTCATTGTTTCGAACAGAGTTCCGCGCCTCCCAAATATGCCATATAGTAACAGCCATGACCGTAGTCTGCTGATCCGAGGAACGAGAAAGGAAATCAAACAACCACTGCTTTGGCGAAGAAAAATTGGACCCCCATAGCTTAATGTCGAAGGATTGCTTCACTTGCGACCAGGTCTCATAAGCAAAAGGGCAAAACAACAGCGAGTGCTCGATTCCTTCCGTCCTCCCACAGAAACAACATAGGTTAGAAGTTGGCACATGACGACGTTGGAGTTGAATACCTGATGGGAGGCAATCGTGAGCAAGCCTCCAAAGGACCACCTTCATCTTATTTGGAGCCTTGATAGACCAAATAGATTTCCAACTTTTCATAATAGTCATGCCATCCGATGCCATTCCACGTCCAGGCACACTATGAACTCGTTGGAAATGAGCTGTCCGAGCCAAATTATACGCTGATCGTACAAAATATTCTCCAAATCTCGTGTGAGGCCATCTCACATAATCATCATCACCATGTTGACCAACAGGAAGCAACATAATCTCATTGGCAATATTCTCACTGAAAAACGCTCGAACCGTATCCTCACACCAGGTACCTTGGTCCTCATCCAGAAGACACTTGACTGTAGCCGTAGACGGTATCGGAGACATTGTTTGAAGTAAATTAGGCGGCGTGGACGGTATCCAATGATCACCATTAATACGAACAGCCGCTCCATTGCCAATGCCCCATTGTACCCCTTGCTTCAGTAGCTCACGACCAAATAAAATACTACGCCATGTATAAAAGGCCGATCTAGGTGCAACAGCATGCCAAAAATCGCCATGAGGGAAATATCTGCCCTTGAGAACCCGGGCGCAGAGGGAATCCGGCGAGGTAAGAATACGCCAACCTTGTCTACCAAGCATGGCCTGATTGAATAAAACCATATCACGAAAACCCATCCCGCCAAGAAACTTAGGTGTAGTTACCATTCCCATGACCTTCAGTGCAGTTTTTTCTTCCCATCCTCGCAGCTCCACCAATTGTCCGCAATGATTTGTCTTAACTTTTCACAAGTGGCAATTGGAAACTGAAAACAGCTCATGACGTGTGATGGAATTGCTTGAATGACAGACTTAAAAAGTGCCTCCTTACCCGCCCGAGATGCAGGACGATCCGACCAAGCATGCATCCGCTGCCATGCTTTATCAGGCCAAATATTGAAAGTAGCCATAGATGACTGTCCAACCTCAGTGGGCATTCCCAAATATGTTTTCTAAAGAGCTTCACAACTTATTCCCAACTGAGATTTGACACGAGTCTTCACCACTACATCACAATGGTTTCCAAAAAATAAAGAGGACTTATCTTTATTGATCAATTGGCCAGACCCGCTGCAGTACTTATACAGGGTAGTCTCCAGAGCAACCACACTCCTTGGATCACTTCTTGCAAAGAAGATACTGTCATCAGCGAAGAGAAGATGTGAGATAGGTGGGCCATGACGGTCGTTATGAATACCTTGGAGCCCGCCACATCTCTCTTTCTGTAGTAACAGACTTGACAAACCTTCAGTGCAAATAAGAAACAAGTAGGGACTGATTGGATCACCTTGGCCAATACCACGTGAAGGAACAACAACTTTAGTAAGTTCACCATTAACCCTAACAGCATATCGGACATTAGTGACACAATGCATCACAGTATCAATCCAAGACGGAGCAAAACCAAGCTTCAAAAGACAACCATGAAGATAGCACCACTCCACGCGATCATATGCTTTCATCATATCAATCTTCAAGGCAAAATAAGGTTTTTTCACCCGTTGACACCGAATAGTATGCATGCATTCATAGGCAATCAAGGTATTATCCGTGATAAGTCTTCCTGGGACAAATGCACTCTGGTAATCAGAAATGACCAACGGCAGAATTTTTTGAGCCGGTTAGCCAAAACCTTCGAAGCGATTTTGTATAGAACGTTGCATAGACTAATAGGACGGAAATTCTTCAACTGTTTTGGCCTCGCCACCTTAGAAATAAGCACAATCACTGAATCACAAAATCCCTCTGGAATCGGCCGACCATCCAGGAAGCTACGAACAGCCTGACAAATATCTTCTTCCAGAAAATCCCAGTGAGTTTGATAAAACAAAGCAGGAAAACCATCCGGACCGGGCGCTTTAGTAGGACCCAGGTTGCCTCTCATATGCATATCATGCATATTCTAAAATAAATATAGCTCTTCGCATGCATACCAACATATTGTTCAAATTTCCAGTAGCATTTCTGATATTTGCATAATGTTGTCGAACCAGTTGTGTGATGTGAAGTCTTTAGCATCTTTAATTATATATCAAGACATATTACTGACAACCAAGGCTTATAAAATTTTATCACCGTTTTGTGGAAATTCAGAGCCAAGATAATGTTTACTTTCCAATTTTCTATTTACCTTAAATATAAAGAATTAATAACGTAGAATCTGTGAAACACAACTGCAAAATTTCAACTGCTAAGTGCTAACAATACAAACGAAATCAAGAAAACATTCTCTGGTTGTCCTGGCTAAGGGCAACCTCCTCCAGGCCAATGCCCGATCCTGATGTCTTCGCATCAGCCAAATCTTTCGTTATCATGGAGCATCTCGTCATCGGTTTGTCCTCGTTGATTCCAGGCCTACTGATGAGTGGATTTTTCACTCGTTTTACCCATGTTCAAACCGTATATTCTCATATTTTCTGAAATAAACACTTTAATTTGCCTACTTAGAGCATCTCCAACATCATTGCTATTCTGACTCGCTAAAAACTGGGTATAGCAAGAGGAGGGAGAAGATTTAGCAACCCCAGAAGTTTTTTGCTCCAACAACATTGCTATAAAATTTAGCAATCCTCTCAATGACACATGGGGCCAGTGCCAGGTGCGGGTCGGCAGGAATCTAGGGGGCGGTGTGGTCCACTTGTCAATGGAATAAAGGGATGTAGGGGACCACAAAAACTGGGCTCCTAAAAATTATAGCAAGTGCCTCTCCACTTTGCAAATATAGCAAGCTTTGTGAAAAAGTTGTGGGGGAACCACTTATATAAAGACTGTTGGAGCAACATTTTTTGGCCAAATTGCTATATTTTCAGTTTTTAGCAATCCTAGCCAAATATACAAAGGTTGTTGGAGATGCTCTTAATGATTATAATGCTTGCAAATCTTTTCGTTCATTTAGTTTCCTAAAGAAACTGTCTATTTTAGGTGATAAAATCAAATCATAAGGGAAGTATATTGGGAGCCGCGCAGCAGTATGCAGAAGAGAAGTCCATGTGGACGCTAGTACCGCTGACCATCGACTCTGTGATGTTATGCCTAACAACTTCCATGAAGGGGCCTGGTTTGATTCACATCGGAGGCACCTGAAACCCTATTCCGCCCATCTGCACTATAAAGGGGAAGAAATCCCTTTGCCTAAAGGATACCAAACAACCATTCATTAAAGTCTGTTGCCATCCCTATTCCCATCTACAGCAGCAGTCGCCATCGCCATAGCCATCACAACCACCATAGACTCCATTTCATTAGTCATGACACTTGTAATTGAGAGTAGATCACGATCAGTGACATTGTAAGACTCATATATAATCATTCATCTTCAAGTATCAATCCTTACAAATGTTTATTGCTTGTTATTTATTCCCGGTGTGTGGATAGTCCGCTTAGGCTAAGGGCTGAGGCATAGGCTCACATCCCAATGTACACACGTTAAGGGGTCATTAGTTTACTTTGATGTTAACATTATTTCTATGTGTTGCGCAACAGTTTATCTCTTGGCTCTACCTCGACCGTGTTGCTTGCAGGTAAACCCTAGGCATCTCTCGGGCCAGGCTGGGTTTTGGGTCAGGCTCTTAAATGCACGATGCTACCATGTGAAGCCCAAGCCCAAGAAAAGCCCAAAAAAATTCATATTTTTCAAGCCCGAGCCTGGCCTAAAAGCTCGAAGCCCGGCCCAAAGCCCGACAACGCTTGATGTACAGCAAATTGTAACAACAACATTGTTGTGGAATTATCACGTCAGATGTCCTAGCGAAAGGACTTAGTCGTGGAGCCATCGCAACGAGAATAGCTTGAAGGGGTTAAACCGGAACAAAGGACACGGGGAGTTTATACTGGTTCAGCCCCTTGTGGTGAAGGTAAAAGCCTATGATCCAGTTGTTGTGGGATTGATTAATCTCGATGAGCAGGGAGCGAATCCGCTTTACCTATCTCTCGAGCTGTTCTTTCTTGTCCCTGAACTGCCGCCGGGTAGTCCCTTTATATACATAGGTTGACGCCCGACCGGTCTACAGAATCCCGAGGCCGGCTCATACAAGTGTCCGGCTCGGTTTCTTCATTTCCCTAACTTACAAAACAAGTTATACATCTATGGAGGTTTACTACTATGGGCCCTAATCCGCTATTGGGCTCTGGGCCTCTAAGCCTCCATAGCTAAAGCACCATATCCTTTATCTTCATGGGCTCTTATACAGGACTCCTTGTGAGTGTAATCCGGCCCCTCCTGGGCGGTTTACACTCAGTAGTCACGTCCCCAACATTAGGCCCCAGATTGGTTTGAACCTGTTTATGTCAATCTTCAACTTAGAGAAATTCTGATTTGAACATCTTCATGTTGACCTTGTAAACCGCCATGATGTCATCTTCTGAAATCGCTGTAAACCGTCGTGACGTCATCTGCGTAAAAAACTCATAAAGATTTCCCTTTTATTAATTGATCTCCGAAGATCGAGGTGACAACTGTGCCCCATTCTCTGTTTTGGGCTCCTCGATTCCTGCGCTTGCCTTACTTATCCATTCGCCTTATAAATAGGCCCAGGGGTCTTTTCCTTTTTCCCCTTTCGTGCCTCTTCTTACTCCTCGCAATGCTCAAACCCTGCAGCTCCGCCGCCGCCCTCAACCTTCAAGCGTTGCATCACCCTTGGCCGCTGCATTTGAAGGAAATATGCCCTAGAGGCAATAATAAAGTTATTATTTATTTCCTTATATCATGATAAAAGTTTATTATTCATGCTAGAATTGTATTAACCGGAAACATAATACATGTGTGAATACATAGACAAACAGAGTGTCACTAGTATGCCTCTACTTGACTAGCTCATTAATCAAAGATGGTTATGTTTTCTAGTCATGGACAAAGAGTTGTCATTTGATTAACGGGATCACATCATTAGGAGAATGATGTGATTGACTTGACCCATTCCGTTAGCTTAGCACTTGATCGTTTAGTATGTTGTTATTGCTTTCTTCATGACTTATACATGTTCCTATGACTATGAGATTATGCAACTCCCGTTTACCGGAGGAACACTTTGTGTGCTACCAAACGTCACAACATAACTGGGTGATTATAAAGGTGCTCTACAGGTGTCTCCGAAGGTACATGTTGGGTTGGCGTATTTCGAGATTAGGATTTGTCACTCCGATTGTCGGAGAGGTATCTCTGGGCCCTCTCGGTAATACACATCACTTAAGCCTTGCAAGCATTGCAACTAAATGAGTTAGTTGCGGGATGATGTATTACAGAACGAGTAAAGAGACTTCCCGGTAACGAGATTGAACTAGGTATTGAGATACCGACGATCAAATCTCGGGCAAGTAACATACCGATGACAATGGGAACAACGTATGTTGTTATGCGGTTTGACTGATAAAGATCTTCGTAGAATATGTGGGAGCCAATATGGGCATCCAGGTTCCGCTATTGGTTATTGACCGGAAATGTGTTTCGGTCATGTCTACATTGTTCTCGAACCCGTAGGGTCCGCACGCTTAAGGTTTCGATGACTGTTATATTATGAGTTTATGAGTTTTGATGTATCGAAGGAGTTCGGAGTCTCGGATGAGATCAGGGACATGACGAGGAGTCTCAAAATAGTCGAGACGTAAAGATTTATATATTGGACGACTATATTCGGACTTCGGAAAGATTTCGAGTGATTCGGCTATTTTTCGGAGTACCGGAGAGTTACGGGAATTCGCCGGGGAGTATATGGGCCTTATTGGGCTTTAGGGGAAAGAGAGAGGAGAGGTTGGGCGCCGCCCAAGGCCTAGTCCGAATTGGACTAGGGGGAGGGGATGCGCCCCCTCCTTCCTTCTCTTTTCTTCCCCCTTTCCTTGACTCCTACTCCTACTACTTGGAAGGGGGGGAATCCTACTCCCGGTGGGAGTAGGACTCCTCCTTGGCGCGCCTCCTCCTGGCCGGCCGCCCCCTCCCCCTTGATCCTTTATATACGAGGGCAGGGGGCACCTCTAGACACAACAACAATTGATCCCTTGGATCTCTTAGCCTTGTGCGGTGCCCCCCTCCACCATAGTCCACCTCGATAATACTGTAGCGGTGCTTAGGCGAAGCCCTGCGACGGTAGAACATCAAGATCGTCACCACGCCGTCGTGCTGACAGAACTCTTGCCCGACACTTTGCTGGATCGGAGTCCAGGGATCGTCATCGAGCTAAACGTGTGCTAGAACTCGGAGGTGCCGTATTTTCGGTGCTTGATCGGTCGGGTCGTGAAGACGTACGACTACATCAACCGCGTTGTTATAACGCTTCCGCTTTCGGTCTACGAGGGTACGTGGACACACTCTCCCCTCTCGTTGCTATGCATCACCATGATCTTGCGTGTGTGTAGGATTTTTTTTGAAATTACTACGTTCCCCAACAGTGGCATCCGAGCCAGGTTTTATGCGTAGATGTTATATGCATGAGTAGAACACAAGTGAGTTGTGGGCGATACAAGTCATACTTCTTACCAGCATGTCATACTTTGGTTCGGCGGTATTGTTGGATGAAGCGGCCCGGACCGACATTACGCGTACGCTTATGCGAGACTGGTTCTATCGACGTGCTTTGCACACAGGTGGCTGGTGGGTGTCTGTTTCTCCAACTTTAGTTGAATCAAGTGTGGCTACGCCCGGTCCTTGCGAAGGTTAAAACAACACTAACTTGACGAACTATCGTTGTGGTTTTGATGCGTAGGTAAGAACGGTTCTTGCTCAGCCCGTAGCAGCCACGTAAAATTTGCAACAACAAAGTAGAGGACGTCTAACTTGTTTTTGTAGGGCATGTTGTGATGTGATATGGTTAAGACGTGATGAGATATAAGTTGTTGTATGAGATGATCATGTTTTGTTGAAGTTATCAGCAACTGGCAGAAGCCCTATGGTTGTCTCTTTCTTGCATAAGATGCAAGTGCCAAATAATTGCTTTACTTTATCGCTATGCGATAGCAATGGTTGCAAGAGCAATAGTTGGCGAGACGACCATGTGATGACACATTGATATAGATCAAGATGATGAAGATCATGGTGTCGTGCCAGTGATGATAGAGATCATGACAGTACTTTGGAGATGGAGATCAAAGGCGCAAGATGATCATGGCCATATCATGTCATATATTTTGATTGCATATGATGTTTATCTGTTATACATCTTATTTTGCTTAGTTCGGCGGTAGCATTTTAAGATGATCTCTCACTAATTATCAAGAAGTGTTCTCCCTGAGTATGCACCGTTGCGAAAGTTCTTCGTGCTGAGACACCACGTGATGATCGGGTGTGATAGGCTCTATGTTCAAATACAACGGGTGCAAAACAGTTGCACACGTGGAATACTCAGGTTAAACTTGACGAGCCTAGCATATACAAATATGGCCTCGGAACACGGAGACCGAAAGGTCGAGTGTGAATCATATAGTAGATATGATCAACATAGTGATGTTCACCATTGAAAACTACTCCATCTCACGTGATGATCGGACATGGTTTAGTTGATTTGGATCACGTGATCACTTAGATGACTAGAGAGATGTCTGTCTAAGTGGGAGTTCTTAAGTAATATGATTAATTGAACTTAAATTTATCATGAACTTAGTCCTAGTAGTATTTTGCAAATTATGTTGTAGATCAATAGCTTGCGTTGTTGCTTTCGTATGTTTATTTTGATATGTTCCTAGAGAAAATTGTGTTGAAAGATGTTAGTAGCAATGATGCGGATTGGATCCGTGATCTGAGGTTTATCCTCATTGCTGCACAGAAGAATTATGTCCTTAATGCACCGCTAGGTGATAGACCTATTGCAGGAGCAGATGCAGATGTTATGAACGTTTGGCTAGCTCAATATGATGACTACTTGATAGTTTAGTGCACCATGCTTAACGTCTTAGAATCGGGACTTCAAAGACGTTTTGAACGTCATGGAACATATGAGATGTTCCAGGAGTTGAAGCTAATATTTCAAGCAAATACCTGAGTTGAGAGATATGAAGTCTCCAACAAGTTCTATGGCTAAAAGATGGAGGAGAATCGCTCAACTAGTGAGCATGTGCTCAGATGTCTGGGTACTACAATTGCTTGAATCAAGTGGAAGTTAATCTTCCAGATAAGATAGTGATTGACAGAGTTCTCTAGTCACCATCACCAAGTTAGTAGAACTTTGTGATGAACTATAGTATGCAAGGGATGACGAAAGCGATTCCCGAGCTCTTCGTGATGTTGAAATCGATGAAGGTAGAAATCAAGAAAGAGCATCAAGTGTTGATGGTTGACAAGATCACTAGTTTCAATAAAAGGGCAAAGGGAAAGAAAGGGGAACTTCAAGTAGAATGACAAGCAAGTTGTCACTCCCGCGAAGAAGCCCAAAGCTGGACCAAAGCCTGAAACTGAGTGATTATACTGCAAAGGAAATGGTCACTAGAAGCGGAAATGCCCTGAATATTTGGTGGATAAGAAGGATGGCAAAGTGAACAAGGGTATATTTGATATATATGTTATTGATATGTACTTTACTAGTGTTTATAGTAGCCCCTGAGTATTTGATACTTGTTCGGTTGCTAAATATTAGTAACTCGAAATAGGAGTTGCAGAATAAACAAAGACTAGTTGAGAGTGAAGTGACGATGTGTGTTGGAAGTAGTTCTAAGATTGATATGACCATCATCACACTCTCCCTACACTTTAGAGATTAGTGTAGAACCTAAATAAATGTTATTTGGCGTTTGTGTTGAGCATGAATATGATTTGATCATGTTTATTGCAATACGGTTATTCATTTAAAGTCAGAGAATAATTGTTGTTCTGTTTACATGAATAAAGCCTTGAATGGTCGTACACCCAATGAAAATAGATTGTTGGATCTTGATAATAGTGATAAACATATTCATAATATTGATGCCAAAAGATGCAAAGTTGATAATGATAGCGCAACTTATTTGTGGCACTGCCATTTGGGTCATATCGGTGTAAAGCGCATGAAGAAAATCCATAAAGATGGATTTTTGGAATCACTTGGTTATGAATCATTTGATGCTTGCGAACCGTGCCTTTTGGGCAAGATGACTAAAACCCCGTTCTCCGGAACAATGGAATGAGCTACTGACTTATTGGAAATAATGCATATCGATGTATGTGATCCAATGATGTTGATGCTCATGGTGAGTATCGTTATTTTCAGACCTTCACAGATGATTTGAGCAGATATGAGTATATCTACTTAATGAAGCACAAGTCTGAAACATTTGAAAAGTTCAAAGGATTTCAGAGTGAAGTGGAGAATCATCGTAACAAGAAAATAAAGTTTCTATGATTTGATCGTGGAGAAGAATATTTGAGTTACGAGTTTGGCCTTCATATGAAACAATGTGGAATAGTTTCACAACTCACGCCACATGGAACACCACAGCGTTATGGTGTGTCCGAACATCGTAACCGCACTTTATTGGATATTGTGCGATCTATGATGTCTCTTATCGGTTTACCACTATCGTTTTGGGGGTTATGCATTAGAGACAGATGCATTCACTTTAAAAAGGGCACCATCGAAATCCGTTGAGACGACACCTTATGAACTGTGGTTTGGCAAGAAACCAAAGTTGTCGTTTCTTAAAAGTTTGGGGCTACGATGCTTATATGAAAAAGTTTCAACTTGATAAGCTCGAACCCAAATAGGAGAAGTGCGTCTTCATAGGATACCTAAGAGGAAACTATTGGGTACACCTTCTATCACAGATCCAAAGGCAAGATATTCGTTGCTAAGATGGATCCTTTCTAGAGAAGAAGTTTCTCTCGAAAGAAGTGAGTGGGAGGAAAGTAGAACTTGATGAGGTAATTGTACCTTCTCCCTTATTGGAAAGTAGTTCATCACAGAAATCGGTTCCAGTGATTTCTACACCAATTATTGAGGAAGTTAATGATGATGATCACGAAACTTCAGATCAAGTTGCTACCAAACCTCATAGGTCTTCCAGAGTAAGATCCGCACCAGAGTGGTACAGTAATCATGTTTCGGAAGTCATGTTACTAGACCATGATGAACCTACGAACTATGAGGAAGCGATGATGAGCCCAAATTCCACGAAATGGCTTGAGGCCATAAAATCTGAGATATGATCCATGTATGAGAACAAAGTAGGACTTTGATTGACTTGCTCGATGATCAGCAAGCCATGTTAAATAAATGGATCTTCAAGATGAAGACGGACACTGATAGTAGTGTTACTATCTACTAAGCTCGACTTGTTGCGAAAGGTTTTCGACAAGTTCAAGGTGTTGAATACGATGAGATTTTCTCACTCGTATCGATGCTTAAGTCTGTCTGAATCATGTTAGCAATTGTCACATTTTATGAAATCTGGCAAATGGATGTCAAAACTACATTCCTTAATGGATTTATTAAAGAAGAGTTGTATATGATGCAACCAAAAAAAATTGTCAATTCTAAAGGTGCTAACAAATTGTGCAAACTCCAGCGATCCATCTATGGACTGGTGCAAGCATCTCGGAGTTGGAATATACGTTTTGATGAGTTGATCAAAGCATATGGTTTTATACAGACTTTTTGAAAGGCCTGTATTTACAAGAAAGTGAGTGGGAGCACTACAGCCTTTCTGATAAGTATATGTGAATGACATATTTTGATCGGAAATAATGTAGAATTTTCTAGAAAGCATAGAGGAGTGTTTGAAAGGAGTTTTTCAAAGAAAGACCTCAGTAAAGCTACTTACATATTGAGCATCAAGATCTATTGAGATAGATCAAGACGCTTGATAAGATTTTTCAATTAGTACATACCTTGACAAGATTTTGAAGTAGTTCACAATGGAACAGTCAAAGAAAGAGTTCTTGCCTGTGTTGCAAGGTGTGAAATTGAGTAAGACTCAAAACCCGACCATGGCAGAAAATAGAAAGAGAATGAAAAGTCATTCCCTATGCCTTAGTCATAGGTTTTATAAAGTATGCTATGCTGTGTACCAGACCTATTGTATACCTTGCTCTGAGTTTGGAAAAGGAATACAATTTTGATCTAAGAGTATATCACTGGACAGCGGTCAAGAATATCCTTAGTGAGGACTAAGGAGATGTTTCTCGATTATGGAGGTGATAAAAAGAGCCTGTCATAAAGAGTTACATCGGCGCAAGCTTTTACACCGATCCAGATGACTCTAAGTCTCAATCTGTATACATATTGAAAGTGGGAGCAATTAGCTAGAGTAGCTCCATGCAGAGCATTGTAGACAAAGAATATTTGCAAAATATATACGGCTCTGAATGTGACAGACCCGTTGACTAAACTTCTCTCATGAGCAAAACATGATCATACCTTAGTACTCTTTGGGTGTTAATCACATAGCGATGTGAACTAGATTATTGACTCTAGTAACCCTTTGGGTGT
This sequence comes from Triticum aestivum, assembly GCF_018294505.1. Classification (NCBI taxonomy): domain Eukaryota; kingdom Viridiplantae; phylum Streptophyta; class Magnoliopsida; order Poales; family Poaceae; genus Triticum; species Triticum aestivum. The sequence goes on from NC_057795.1 coordinate 511,130,761, forward strand.
TGGTCACATGACGATGTGAACTATGGGTGTTAATCACATACAGATGTGAATATTGGTGTTGAATCACATGGTGATGTGAACTAGATTATTGACTCTAGTGCAAGTGGGAGACTGAAGGAAATATGCCCTAGAGGCAATAATAAAGTTATTATTTATTTCCTTATATCATGATAAATGTTTATTATTCATGCTAGAATTGTATTAATCGGAAACATAATACATGTGTGAATACATAGACAAACAGAGTGTCACTAGTATGCCTCTACTTGACTAGCTCATTAATCAAAGATGGTTATGTTTCCTAGCCATGGACAAAGAGTTGTCATTTGATTAACGGGATCACATCATTAGGAGAATGATGTGATTGACTTGACCCATTCCGTTAGCTTAGCACTTGATCGTTTAGTATGTTGCTATTGCTTTCTTCATGACTTATACATGTTCCTATGACTATGAGATTATGCAACTCCCGTTTACCGGAGGAACACTTTGTGTGCTACCAAACGTAACAACATAACTGGGTGATTATAAAGGTGCTCTACAGGTGTCTCCGAAGGTACATGTTGGGTTGGCGTATTTTGAGATTAGGATTTGTCACTCCGATTGTCGGAGAGGTATCTCTGGGCCCTCTCGGTAATACACATCACTTAAGCCTTGCAAGCATTGCAACTAAATGAGTTAGTTGCGGGATGATGTATTACGGAATGAGTAAAGAGACTTGCGGTAACGAGATTGAACTAGGTATTGAGATACCGACGATCAAATCTCGGGCAAGTAACATACCGATGACAAAGGGAACAACGTATGTTGTTATGTGGTTTGACCGATAAAGATCTTCGTAGAATATGTGGGATCCAATATGAGCATCCAGGTTCCGCTATTGGTTTGACCAGAAACGTGTTTCGGTCATGTCTACATTGTTCTTGAACCCGTAGGGTCCGCACGCTTAAGGTTTCGATGACAGTTATATTATGAGTTTATGAGTTTTGATGTACCGAAGGAGTTCGGAGTCCCGGATGAGATCGGGGACATGATGAGGAGTCTCGAAATGGTCGAGACATAAAGATCAATATATTGGACGACTATATTCGGACTTCGAAAAGGTTCCGAGTGATTCGGGTATTTTTTGGAGTACCGGAGAGTTACGGGAATTCGCCGGGGAGTATATGGGCCTTATTGGGCTTTAGGGGAAAGAGAGAAGAGAGGTTGGGCGCCCCCCAAGGCCTAGTCCGAATTGGACTAGGGGGAGGGGCTGCGCCCCCTCCTTCCTTCTCTTCTCTTCCCCCTTTCCTTGACTCCTACTCCTACTACTTGGAAGGGGGAGAATCCTACTCCCGGTGGGAGTAGGACTCCTCCTTGGCGCGCCTCCTCCTCCTTGATCCTTTATATACGGGGGCAGGGGGCACCTCTAGACACAACAACAATTGATCCCTTGGATCTCTTAGCCGTGTGTGGTGCCCCCCTTCACCATAGTCCACCTCGATAATACTGTAGTGGTGCTTAGGCGAAGCCCTGCGACGGTAGAACATCAAGATCGTCACCACGCCGTCGTGCTGACAGAACTCTTCCCCGACACTTTGCTGGATCGGAGTCCGGGGATCGTCATCGAGCGTAACGTGTGCTAGAACTCGGAGGTGACGTAGTTTCGGTGCTTGATCGGTCAGGCCGTGAAGACGTATGACTACATCAACCACGTTGTTATAACGCTTCCGCTTTCGGTCTACGAGGGTACGTGGACACACTCTCCCCTCTCGTTGCTATGCATCACCATGATCTTGCGTGTGCGTAGGATTTTTTTTTTGAAATTACTACGTTCCCCAACAGCATTGACTTGAACATACCAGAGACCCGCGGCACTTCTCCGCCATTCCCGTGAATCCGGTAAGCCTCCTTCCTTTAACCCTAGATCTGCATTAGGGTTTCGGTGTTCATCTGTGGTCATCAGTGTTCGTCCGCGTTCATTGCTTCGACCTTACTGTCTCATCGAATCTAGACAAACTTGACATCTTTCCTTTGCAGCCGAGGCTATAGTTTTATTTTGCCTCGCCATAGTATCCTTTCGACTACGAACATATCCTATCTGGATCCTTTCTGTTCTTCTATCGCCATTTTAGGGCTTTGATATTTTTCCTTTTCCTGAAGTGCGCTAGATCCATAATGATAACCTTAGCTTGTGAAACCTGTTTGCGTAGCACTTAGAAAATTTCAGATTTGTTTTCTTCCATATCACTATGGGCGGTTTAACCTTTAGAAAATGATAATCTGTCAGGTGCCATTAGCCCTCATGTAAACTGCCATCTTTACTTGAACATCAGTATCCGGTTTAACGTGCACACATGCTCTGATTAAATCCCCCGGTTTGACACTGGTTTATGCATATCAATCTTGAATCGTGAACTGGCATTTGAACTTCTTTTACAGTTTGTCATCAAAAATGGCCAAACAGTTCTCTTCTTGCAATTGGGTTCCCTCCCGGATTACAGAAGAGCAACTTACTGGGTATGTTGTGACTGGCGCTTTAGCAAAGAAAGATATCATTCATTGGAGAGTCCCGGGTACTGAGAATCCTCCTGAACCTCAAGATGGAGAAGTAGTTGTGTTTATGCAGCATCTGGACCGAGGGTTTAGCCCTCACGGATCAAAAAAATTCCGTGATGTGCTTGCCAGCTTCCAACTCCATCCTCAAGATATTGGACCAAACTCTATGTCCAACATTTGTAACTTCCCAGTGTTCTGTGAAGTTTACCTGCAAGAAGAACCAACTGTTGAATTGTTCAGAGACTTCTTTCACTTGAACCGTCGTACTGAGTTCACCAACGGCCCCAATACAGAGCTTGGCGGAGTATCGATTCAAAAAAGAAAAAAAGTCAATTTTACTCATGCCAAACATCACAGCCACCCCAAGGATTGGAATCAGACGTGGTTCTACTGCCGGAACACTGCTCTTGATGATGAAAATCCTCTGTCGGTTTATCGTGCTTACCGGCTCAGCAATGAACATCCACTGCCTCAATGGCTTACTGCCAGAGAACGATCAACATATGCACCAAAACTTTCTAAGCTCCGGGCTCTTATGGCAAACGGTTTAACCGGTATTGACCTTGTCCGTTGCTGGGTTTCATGGAGTATCTTGCCCTTAAGCCGTCGCACCGGATTAATGTGTGAATATTCTGGAGATGCCAAGGATCCTCAACGGCATACTGAGATACAACTGACTGATGACGAGATCACTGAGTCTGTCAAAAAGATGTTAGATGAACCGATATCTGAGTGCAGCAATACTAGGCTGCGTCCCTTTTATGCCTCCAACAAACCGCCAGCTGTAATAATTGATCTTTCTGCTTTAATCCGTCTCCCTTTTAACACTTTTTGATACCCTTCTGTTTATCCTTGCAGGACAAAGATCCATTCTGGAAGAGAAAAACTCAAGAAAAGCCGGCAAAACCGCAAGACAAACCGGTGAGAGCACCTCGTAACAAGACCAAGATCACAAAGAGGCCAGCAAAGAAGAAAACCGCCGAATCCTCTGATCCGCCCGAAGATGTTGATGATTCGGAACCAGAGGTAAAACTTGACTCCCTTGGTTCATTTTTCATGCATCTTATTGACAATGATCATTATCAGGATGATGCGGAAGCCAGCCGCGCTGACCACGTAGAGGTAATCTCCCTTTCCTCCGATTCAGACCATGTGCCAATACAAAAACTTCGCCGCGCAGTCCGGAAAGTAAAACGTTCACATCCTCTTGCTCATTTGGATCCACACTATTCTTTGAAGACACAACAACATGAAGCTCGTCGCACAACCCGGCATAGTGGCCAACAGGTTACTTCCTCCGGTTTACCAGATACCCCAGTTCAAAAACGCCGTCCATAGGTCCCTTGTACTTCTAATACATCTTATCCCTTGGTGGGTTACTTCCGATACCCTCTTAATCCGTCTGATTCGAATTGTCAGGGAACTTCTAATTCATCTTCTGGCGATTCATCAACCACACAGATGCCTCCACTCAAGACCGTTTTCCTAGGTAAGCATAGTAGACTTAGTTTTTATGTCTTGCTCCGGTTTACTGTACTGATCTCTGTATCTTGTTCTTTTCAGTGCGAAAGCCAGGCTTAGCAAAAGAGCCAAGCTAGTAACTTCAGCTGATGATAATCCAACTGCTGCTGAACTAGAAAGGACCTCAGAAGCTGCTGATCAGAATGCTGATATTGCTCTGGATGACCCGGTTCCTCTGGTTCAAGATACTTTTGCTGAACTGGACGAGAGAAATGTCATGAACCAGCCTGCTGATCCGCCAAGCCCAGCCAAGGATGAAGATGATCTGCCAAGCCCCGCCAAGAATACTGACAATCCGCCAAGCCCAGCCAAAGGTGGTGACGATGATGTTGTTATTACTGGTACTGATCATACTGTTCCTGGCAACCCAGTCGCGTTATCCAAGCATAGTGCCAAGGAAGAATTCTCTGCCATGGATAAAGGCAAGTGGAAAACGGATCTATCCAGCTATGCTCACCTCAATGCTCAAGATCTCCACTCTGGATATTTAAACCGCCTATATACAAGCCGTGATTACGAGGCTGGTTTAGTCAACTTGATGAAAGAGCGCTATGAGGTAATTCTTGTTCGAACATTTTACAAAGTTCTGCCCTTTTGTTTTATATCAACTCCAGTGTAGCCCCCAAGGGCCGGTTTATCTCTTCAAGATGAACCGGGACTTTCTATTTGTAAAGCTTAACTTTGTTGAATTCCTTCACATTCATAAAGCTATTCAATTAGGCATCCGGTTGACCTGATCAATTAGGCATTAGCCCCCAAGTGCCAAGTTTAATACTTGTATTGAGCCTTGGGACTTAAAATATCGGTGAAAAAGAAGCAATCCACATTAGCCCCCAAGTGCCAAGTACATAACTTGTTATGTGCTTGGGACTTTGACAAAATATTGCCAATTTACTTGTTCTGTGTGTTACAGGCTGATTTAACCAGCAAAAATTCTCAAATCGCCGATCTCCAAGAAAACACCAAGTCCCAGCAAGCCGAAACATCCAAAGCGAAGGATGAACTGAAAGGCGATTTAACAGCCATGGAGCAATTGAAGGATGGCTTTAAAAATGAGCGGCCAGGCTGGGAAACTGAAAAAGCCGCTTTGCTGAAACAGGCAGAAGATGCCGAAGCGACACTTAAACCGGTAGCAGAAGAGCTAAGTGGCTTAAAGCGGCAAATCAACGCAATGACTTCTGTTGTATTTGGTAAGTACTCTTCTTCAGCTTTTTAGTAAACATTTTTGACACTGCCGGTTTAACATTAATTTCTTAAACCGTTGCAGGTAGTCGTGTTGCTCATCTGGGCTCTGATGTGCGCAAGAAGTTGAAAGCAACCTATACCTTGATAGAACAACTGTTTACTGGCGCTCAACGAGTCATATGCACACCCTCATACAACAAAGCACCGCCAACTTTAATCAAGGATACGTTGGCCAAGTTATCGATGACTCCTGCTCAGCTAGAAGAGATGAAGAGATCTGCTGCAAGGGTTGGCGCTTTATCTGCACTAACTCGGGCCAAGGCTTGGATAGCTGATCTTGACCCAGTAGACATTGGAGACGGCTATCCTAGCCAACAAGAAGACGGGTCAGAATTTGACAATGAAGTCCTCAAAGCCTTGACCAAGGAGATGCGCCCGCTCGCCAGCAAATTGGCGGACGAAGTTGACTTGTCCGTCTACCGGTCCAACTATGACGCGGACAACACGCGGATTGAGGCATCTGTGAATGAAGTGCAGAATCTTATCTCGCCAATCCGTAAGCACAATTATGCCCCTGACGTTGAACCGTCCAATCTTATAAGCATGAAGTTGTCTTCCAAACTTTAACCGGGATTGATTGGGCCACCATTGACTTCCAGCCACTGGGTGGGGAGGAGGAGGTTGAACCAATGTGAGATGATCCATCAACTTCACGTCAACCTGGTGACGAATCATAATCCGGCAGCCGGCTTTATTTCCGCTGATCGCGTTCTGGGCAACAAACAATTATTCTTTTGGGCATCAAAGCACCTTGTAATAGGCTAGTTGAAATACTTTGATCTTCTGCCATCGTGCACTGCTACATGACACTGTGTAATCCGTCATGATTTTTGCTATGCTTGCTCATGTGCCTTAGTACTTTCATAAAATCCTGCTTTCTGCATTCGAGAAACTTAAATGTGTCCTGGCGGTTCACCGCCGGACGGGTTATAATACCCAATACAGAACCCGAGTTTTTATAACCAAGGCTGTAAAGCAATGAAATATGAAATATATCATACCTGTGATATTAAATCACATCGTAGGCTTACCAACTTGTGTAGGAAGGGTGATAACCCAAATCTTGAGTGTTGATAACTCCCACCATGATGTGATGGTGCATAGTAAGTCATGCCGGGTTATGATAAACACCAGATGATCATCCTGGCGACTTATAGTCAATGCCAGACCGGGCTAAGAAACGTCGGTTCATAATTGATTATGTGCTAACAACTGATAGTTGAAAGCTACGCCGGGTTAAGAAACACCAGGTTGATGTAATGACTTATAGTCAGGTCGGGTCTAGAGACGCCGGTTTAACTCAAAACCTTATCAAAGGAGAGAAAACTTTGCAAAAAGAAAATCAAATAAAAATTTGTAGTCGAGGCTTTTCAAGGGCTACCAGGCCCAAATTCGAGGCTTTTCATGGGCTGCCAGGCCGCTGAGTTAAACCATTTGACAAAGCCTTTTAAGATGGGCCTCCAATTAACCAATCATCGTTTTAACTTTGACAAGTTCAGAGTCTGTATAAGATTGACTTGTCAAACATTCAGCGGGTCATACCAGGATTACCTGGACAGGAGTGGCTTACTTGATGAAGGCAGGTTAACCCGGGGTTTTAGGTGAATACACCAGGCTTCCAAGCCGTGGCTTGATAGCCTATTACAAGGGTCCTTTCAAACTCTTTGTTGCTTTGCACAAAGAGTCCCCAAGTAACTTTGTGAGCTGTGCTCGATGGGTGCCTATGTTTGAGCTGTGCTTAGCAACAAAAACTCTCTTTGGCCCCTTGGGTGTGAAGCTCCCAAGCTTTGTTGTGGCATGATAGCCGGTTTAATGAACAAATAGGACGTCGCTTTATAAGCAGAAGCCCCCTTGTAACCAAGAAATATTAGAAGGACGGCAAAGGCCCTGCTTGTAGCAAGGATGCCGGTTTATTATATTGATCATAATATATACATTATCAAAATATGTACATACTGGGAGCCTATGGCTCAGGTGTAGTAAGGCCGAAGATGAGCGATATTCCACGGCCGACGGGTCTCCTCCTCCGATTTGCGTGAGTCTTTGTGCTCTCGAACATCGATGAGGTAGTATGATCCGTTGTGCAGATTCTTGCTGACCACAAAGGGCCCTTCCCAAGGTGGGGATAACTTGTGCATATCGGTCTGATCCTGGATGAGCCGAAGCACTAAGTCGCCTTCTTGAAAGGTTCTTGTTTTAACTCAGCGGCTGTGATAACGCCGCAGGTCTTGCTGATAAACCGCCGAACGAGCCAACGTCATGTCCCATTTTTCATCTAACAGGTCCAGTGCTTCTTGACGTGCTTGCTCATTGTCCGCTTCAACCTAATTGGCAACCCGCGGCGAGTCATGTCCCCAACAAACATATTTCAGCAAACAACACTATGTGTGTGTGTGTGTGTGTGTGTGTGTGTGTGTGTGGTCTTCAAAAAACAACAACATGTATATATGTAAAGCTTTTATATATATATATATATATATATATATATATTCTAGCGACCAACAGCATATTCTGGCAAACAGCAGCATATATGTATATGTAATCTTCGCAAAACAACAACATTATATCACAAAAGCAGCATAATAACAATAGCATATTTCACAAAAAAGTTGCATACTCCCTCCGTCCTTTGAAGAGTGTACTTCCAACTTTGTTGGAAAGTCAAACTTTTTTATGTTTGACCGTATTTATACAATAATGCACCAACATTTATGCCATTAAATTAGTAGCATTAGATTCATGATAAAATATATTTTCATCATATACCTATTTGGTTTCATAAACATTGATATATTTTTGCACAAACTCGGTCAAACATTGAGATAGTTTGACCCTCCAACAAAGTTGGAAGTACACTTTTTAAAGGACGGAGGGAGTATATATGTAATCTTCGTAGGACAGTAGTAAATGTGACTGAATTCTTCACAAGATAGCAAATAACAAGTTCGTTAAATCATTACATAAGAACAACATATTTCTAATGTCCAAAGACACAAGCAACAGACTTCGACATGTCCACAACATAGTTCGACAAGTCTATTACATAACATCATATCAAATAACAAGTCCATTACATAACAAAGATATCAAGTAGCAAGTTCAAATACAAAAGCTATGACTCTTTTTACTCCATCATCTTGTTCTATCAAGCTATCTCAACTTAATCATGTTCCTGGAATAAAGCACAATTTGAAAGTAAGGAAGATAGAAATGGCATGAAGCCATGAAGGCATGAACTAACAAGATATACAAAGAACATAGAAATGATATTAACAAAGAAGATAGAGTAAGGAAGTAAAGATGACATGAATGAATACAAACAGAATCTGAAAAATAACTCCTCCACATTAGAACTTGAAGGTCCACCTTCTGTAGTGCTCATTTCTACAAAAAACAAACAACACAATAATCAATGATAATGTGTGAAACGGTTATGTTAAATATGAGACAATAAAAGATAATTGGTTGTACCTTCATTATGAGACATCTTCCAACGAAACCAATCTTGGGGACACATTAAAGCCTCGATGTGTTTAGGCTTAAGTGAAGCTCGGTTAGGTGTTATAACTTTACAAATCATGCTAAAGGCTTGCTCCGAAGCAACACTAGAAATGGGGACATCAAGAATATCCTGAGCCATTGATACAAGCTCAGGATATCGCATAGATGATTTGCTCCAAAATTCCAAGACATTCCAATCATCATTCATTTTTCTAGGTGTTTCTTCTAAGTAAATATCTAATTGAGACCTCTCTACATTTGTCCATTGAGACTGAATGTAATTCTCATAGTCATTGAACATATCAGACCCATTTCCCCTACCCCCCCCTATTGTTTGTAGCACCATCTGATGATGTTTGACTAAGGCAGCGTCACTATATTCAACAAACAAATTCTCAAAGTTTTCTTAACTTCATGCACCCAACATTTGGCCTTGTTGGGGGCATAAAGTTTTCCATAATGGTAGATAACAAAACCAAGCTTGCAATGGGAATAAAGAACAACAACACAAGACAAGAAGCACTATAATCAGCCCAATACTTATCAAACTTCTCTTTCATTAGAGTTAGCATTGGTGCCATGAACTCCTTTCCTTCACTAAATGCCTTCTCTAGTTCTAGTTCTAGTTGGTCCTAGTTGATCAATTAGAGTTAGATCTAGATCCTCTAATCCTCATAATTAGAAGCTCAGTGTGGTTCTAATCTCCTCCCTCTAATTCTTCATCGATGACTAGCTCTAGACGGCGAAGCGCTGCCGGATCGTGAAGACCGTACGCTTGCAACTCATAGAAAGGTCATGCTTTCGGTCTTCCGTCGGATGGATTGTTCATTGGCGGTTTGTGGGATCGTTCATCTACGGATCGAGGGACTCCAAGTATGATCTACACCGACTAGTTTTCTTCCACTGCAACTTGGAGTCGGTAACGGTCAAATCCAAACCGTTAATGCATCTTCGTATTGTTCATGGTGATCGTAGGGCAATTTTTTTTGTTTTTTACTATGTTTCCCAACACATTTATCCACCCCAGATCCATATAAACCCATGCAAATTAGTGTATCATCATAAAACATATGAAAATAGCAATCCGACATAGATAGAACATATGAACATAGCCATCCGCCATAGACAAAACATATAAACATATCAATCCAACATAGATAGGGGATTAAAAGTTAGGGCCATTTGCATTTCTGCCCCTAACTCGAACCGCCTACTCAGATTTGCCCCTAATTTCAAAGCATGCTCAAATTTGCCCCTCTGCCATTAAGTCACTACTCAGAAATGCCCTTCCGTCCAATCAAAGGCCTTTGACCGTCAAAGGCCCATGTGTACTGTAGCAGATGGAAAGTGCTACAGTATTGGACGGAAAGTGCTACAGTACTGTACGGAAGGGCATTTCTGACTAGTGACTTAACGGCGGAGGGGTAAATTTGAGCATGCTTCAAAATTAGGGGCAAATCTGAGTAGTGGGTTCGAGTTAGGGGCACAGATGTAAATGTCCCTAAAAGTTACTACAATCTGATAGGGCCTGCCTGCGTTTATCACTTAACTAAAGATACATAAATATTTAAAATAAGAGAGAGTAGCCAAATTTCACCACATCCTCGTCGGACGCTTCCCCTTGGGATCTCGGGAGCGGCGCGGTCCTCTGCTTATGTGTTGGTGGCGGACGAAGCGTCATCGTCTGTCTTGTCGCTGTCCAAGGAGGAAGAGGAGGAGATGATGATCTCGGGCATGCGCTGGGCGGTGCGGTTCTGCTTCCTCATGAGTCGTGCGACTCTCTCTGCCACCACCAACCGCTCGGACTCCTTGAGCCCGACGCTAAGCACTGCCGCATTTTTGTGGCGATGCCGACAGGCATCCGTCTCTGCGCATGTGTAGGAGTGGCAGATGGCGTCACAGAGGGCCTCGTCGTCATCGTTATTGGAGGGCAATAGCTCCTATGTGAATCTGCAAGAACCGCGGTTGGAGCGGCTGGTGGTCGTCCTCTTCTTTGTGCGCCGATACGCGTGGTTCTCAGACTCCGGCTACCTTGTGGGCACAAAAACCTAGCGGTGCCCGCGAGGAGTAGTTGTTGGCATTGCCAGGCGACCTTGGTCCCCTTGTCGCTTGATGGTGGAAGGCAGGGACCGTGTCGTGCGGCCTGTTGGGAAACGTAGTAGAAAAAATTGTCCTGTGATCAAACCAGGAACACTATGAAGATGCATTAACGATTTAGATCGGATTGTTACCAACTCCGAGTTGTGGCGGAAGAAGATTCGGTGTAGATCATACTTGAAATCCCTCAAACCGTTCAAGAACGATCCCTTAAACTGGAGACTGAAATCAAGGCCTCTCCACAGTTTGCGAGCATACGATCTTCACGATCCGGCAACACTTCGCCGTCCATAGCTAATCGATGCCGAAGAATTTGAGGGAGAAGATTAGAACCACACTGGGATTCAAATTATGAGGATTAGAGAGGATCTAGATCTATCTCTATAACTGGAACTAGAACTAGAGAACTAGAGGAGACTCCAAAACTTGTGTATCCAAAGGGCCAAATCCTCAAGTATATATAAGTTGAAGGACAGGGGAGGGGCGCCACAAGGGGGGTTCCCTTCCCCATGCGTCAGCCATAGGAGGGGAATCCCCCTCCAATTCGCCCCCTAGCTTCCCCAAGATGCTAGGGGACGCCACCTCCTATTAGGCCTCATAGGCCCAATAACTCTCCCCCTATAGGCCTTATTGTATTTTCTTGGGCCCATTGATATTTAAGTATTCATAAACACCTTCTAATCATCATTAGAGCCTTCTATTATTAATTTAACATCACCAAAAAAATTCCACCTATATATCAATTCCTGGTATTACCCGGTAAACCCCGAAACCCTTCCGGTAACCCTAAAATGCTTACGGTTCCTCTTGAAACTATTTCTAATATTAATGAAACCATTTCATAAATATTTTCTCATAAATCTTGCTCCACTAACACTTTGGTAATTTTCCTCATGGTCATAAAGATATTTCATTTAGTGTGGACTTCTCACTCTAAGTGCAGCAGGTCATGATTCCCTTAAGCTTGTGATCCTATAGGTTCGGTAAAACATAGACATGAACAAAAACCCTTTTGTTCAATGATCAATAGCGGAACTATGGACATCCATATTGATCCCTATGAATACACGAATGACATTTGAGTGAACCTTTGGTTATCATTTGTTAATCCCTTTGCTTCGTGATACTTTACAAAACCTGAAGTGAGATGTATCAGTGTCCTCTTGACTCTTGAGGCATTCTCATGCTCACTATATCGGTCTCCTCGTTACCAGTTTTATTAAAAAAAATCTCGTTGACATGTTTCGGCATCCCTGTGATCTAGTCACCTGTGTCTAGCCAGACGATGATGGATGTCATCACACCGAGAGGTCCCTGAGAATAGATCTCCATCGTAGGAGGAGCAAATCCCACTCTTGAGCTATCTGGCCCCTTGTCAAACTTTCTGATGAACCTGTAAGTTGTCGTTATGATCAATGTGTTACAAGTGACGTTTGAGCAACCCCAAAGCCCATCGTACGGTAAGAAATGACTACGATACTCTCATGGTCTAATTAAGGAACTAAAGCATACGTTAACTCTCCATGCTATAACGATTGACTTGTGACGATAGCATCTCAAAGTATAACAAACAAGTTGGGTCAATTTGCTATGACCGTTCTTCCAATGTTATATTCTCAAAGTTGTTTTGGCACTATAGTTACGCTTAAAGTAGTCTTAGAGGCGAGACTAGTAAAACACAATCACGAACAACACTTCAGCTAGTCTTAGAGGCAGGACTAGGAATCAGGTTTTACCGCTTATTATTCCACATGTGCATATGAGTTTTCCACTGAATCACATATTCTAGGATCATAGCAGTTATAGCATAGAATATAAACTCTTAATTATAAACATGGAAATGTAATAAAACTATTGCCTTTAGGTCATATTTCCAACAGACTCCCACTTGCACCTCAGATTATTGCTAGGAAATACTTTACAAAACCTGAGGTGGGATGTATCGGTATCCGCTTGAGTCATTCTCATGCTCACTATACTGGCCTCCTCGTTACCAGTTTTGTTCTTCTTTCTCGCTGACATGTTCCGGCATTCCTGTGACCTAGTCACCTCTGTCTGGCCACACGATGATGGATGCCATCACACTAAGAGGGCCTTAAGAATAGCTCTCCTTCGTCGGAGGAGCAAATCCCACTCTTGAGCTATCTAGCCCCTTGTCTAACTTTTTGATGAACCTGTAAGTTGTCTTTATGATCAACGTGTTATAGATGATGTTAGGCCAACCCCAAAGTCCATCGTATTGTAAAAAGTGACTACGATACTCTCATGGTCCGAGGAACTAGAGCATACGTTAACTCTCCTTGTTATAACGATTGACTTGTGACGACAACATCTCAAAGTATAACAAACAAGTTGGGTCAATTAAATATGATTGCTCTTCCAACGGCATATTCTCACAGTTGTTTTGGCACTATCGTTACACTTAACGATATCCCAAGGTCCAGTAAACATGATCACAAACAACACTTGAGTTAATCTTAGAGGCGAGACTACGAATCATATTTTAGCATTTATCTTTCTAACATTCGTATGAGTTTTCCACTGAATCGCATATTCCAGGATCATAACAGTTATAACATAGAATATAAACTCTTAATTGTAAACATGAAAATATAATAATACAATATTATTGCCTCTAGGGCATATTTCCAACACGGTCCTGGGGCGCCGTAGAGTTGTAGCTGCCCACTCGGTCCACCAGTGACACCGTGGACAAGGACCTCCCGCCCCGGTCAATCTGCGACCGTCTTAGGGCAATGCGGAGCGCTAGCTCCTCGTTGTCCGACGCGGAAGAGCTCAAACAATCCACTTCCAGCTTCTCCCAGTCGATGGAGTCGGGGTCGCTACCGGATCCGCTCCGGACAATGGAGGAGGGGATGGGATAGGGCGGAGAGAGAAAGGGGATGAGATGAAAGTGGAGTGGAGCGGAGTGGTTGACTAGGGCTTGGTCGTCCGGCTTCGGGTATTTGTGGGGACACGGGTGGAGAGGGTGTGGGCCAAAGTGGGCTAGTCCGGCGTGGCGGACGTGCCTGTGCACGTCCGGGCCTCCTCATATCTACCCCATATATGGACTGGATACGAGGGGTGTTGGTTAGCCCAGACGTATAGTGCGGGTATGAGGGGTGCGGCCGGGTCAAGTTTTTGTGACCGGACATTGACCGGGACATTCGTCTAAACATATAGGAAGCGTTTGAGTTTGCCTGTAGATGCTCTTGAGATTTTATAATTTGAAGTAGGCCAAGATACAAGATTTAGGGACCAAGGCCCATAAAATATAACAATATTCAAACGAGATATATAAGATGATCGACTTGTAACTAGCTCGTTGCTAAATCATGCCCCTTCGCTCCTGCCTCTGTTGACCTCTCAGTTAGGGTTTCATTGCCTTTCGCTGGTGCCGCCGCCGGTCCGCATCGTCTCCTGTAGTCCTTGGATCATGGATGCGCGGTGGATCTCGGCCCTTGCCGACAGGAAAGCTCTGTTTTTTGGTGTTTTTTGGAGTTTTGTTAGGATTTGTACCATGATCAGGAAAACGAGGCGGAGGTAGCTTCTTGAAGATGGAATAAGGTCCTCCCCGCCTAGCCCCGTCCCGGTGATGTTTGTAGCGTCGTTGGAGGACGTGTAGGGGTGTGTCTCCGGAGAATCTCGTGAGATCCGGCCGGCGTTTGTCTTTGATGGATCCGGTCTTTGTTCGTCTACGTCTATATGTCTGCAGGTTGGATCCTTCTGATCTAAATTTCTCTTCATCGGCAGCGGTTGTTGTTCTAGTGCACTGGTCCTATGGGGTCTTAGCACGACGACTTCCCGACTCTCTGTTACAACAATGTTTGCCCGGCTACGATGAGGGAGGGGCGATGACGACAATGCGCCTTCGGCTCGCTCCAATGCTTGTAGTCATCACTATGTGGTTTATGGTTTTACTTCTGGTGTTCTTTTTACTACCTTGGCAGTTGATGAATCGAGCAGAAGTTTTCTCGAAAAAAGTATAAGTAGCTCACTAACCACCTTAGCGACAGGCCAACATATGATATGAAAGCTAAGTTTGATTCATATAATGGAGTAAATGGATCTAAGGTACAACAACCACACTAATTGACCGAGTGCCCAACAAGGTTAGTTTCTAGGTGTAGCTGCTAGCTAAAATACACTTGAAATGGACTTTCACGTGGCTAAGAACATTGGAAAACAGATAATTACTACAGTACCATATGAGTGCACATGGTACATCCCAGCAAAGCAAGGAGTAGAACCGAAGAAAAGCTTACGGAGATCGAGCAGGTAGACGGCGTTCCCCATGCCGCTTCATACGTGCCCAGGCCAAACTACCTACACCGCAGCTCTGAGATGGGACAGGAACACCATGGCATCACACGTCACTTTCTGCTTCTGCTACTGGATTGCCTCTGTCGCTAAGGCCTACGGCGTATTGGCAGTAACCGGTATGGGCAATTGGACTATGGCGTCGAAGACTCGAGATACCGGTGCACGCGCCTTGCTAGTAGTGGCTTCGCTTCGAGGCGGCTATTCGATGGATAAGTTCGACTCTTGTCGTGAGCCCCAGCTGCCCATGTCGTCGATGGCGCTGTTGCCGCACAGCAGTCGCTTGTCGCGTCCCCCGCCGGATTGACTAGGGAAAGTGACGACTGTTTCTTTGGCATCAGCTCCGAGCTAGTGACTTGTGATAAACTTTGGAAAACCACAACCCAGCATGGTCCAGGCTACAGAACGGTAGCATCAGATGTTTTGTTCTGACCCATTGCGCGATGATCAATTCTGAAACTTGGATTCCACTGGCTACCGAGCCCGGATGCTTCTCCTCCGCGGAAACATTACCGAGCCCCGCTTGGTCTCACGCTCAGAGGCGAACACGCCAATAGGTTCCCTGCCTTCCGCCGCCGTCGATATGCTTCGTCTCCTCTCCGGACCATGAGACATGTTGGATTTTGACCCTTGTTAGAGAGAGGCTCTGTTTTTAGGTGTATTTTTTCCAGTTTGATTAGGGTGTGTGTACTGTTTAGGAATGCGAGATGTCGGCGATTGCTTAAAGATGGAATAAGGTTCTTCCTTCTTGTCCCCGCCCCGGTGATGCATTTAGAGTCATCAGAGGGCATGTAGAGGGGTCTTTGTTCGTCTATGTCGTGTGTATACGATTCTCATCATGAGCGACGGTGGCTATTCTAATGTGTTGGTTCTGTGGGACCATAGCACGAGGACCTCTCAACTGTTTACTACAATAAAATTTGTGCGGCTACGACGAGTGAGGGGCTATGATGAGCGTGTCTTTAGTTTGCTCCAGTGCTTATAGTCACCGCTAGGTGATTTATGGACTAGAATGTAATTTATATTATTTCTGATGTTCTTCATCTTGCCTTGATAGTTGATGAATAAATAGAAAAACTGGCAAAGCACACACAGTACTAAGCTATACTAAAGAGAATAACGAGTCCTCCTACGAATAAGCACATTTGGTTCTCGGGTGCATATGAGAAAAACAATTTAGTTGCTACAAAAAATGAAAAAAAATATTAAACTTTTTTAGAAACAAAGCCTTATAGTGTAGTTGTATAAAAAGTTTTGTCAAGGATTGACAAATCAACACCATATACAAGTTACTATTCGCACTTGTTGTCCTCAAAATTTTGTTGTTTTTGCCCTAAAATGATGGGAGTCTTTTCTTGGATAAGCTTTTATACGGTCACAACAAAAGGTCAAGCTTGTTTCCAAAAATGTTACGGATTTTTTTTTTAAAGTTAGGTGCATATACACCCGAGCCAAAGGGTATCTCCCGTCCTCCTACTCCACGTGATATGCGCGGAGGGGCCAATGATATCCCCCCTCCCAACAAACGCTACACACCTCCAAGCCTTGCAATGCTAAATGGGCAGCACATTTTTTTTGTTTTTCCTTCCACCAGTTTTTAGAAGGTTCTACAACCTTCCAAACTATTTTTTTTCTGTTACATTTCTTTGCGGTTTTATTATTTTTCATTTTTGCTTTCCTTTTTTGCATTTTTCTTTTTGTACCATATTCAGTTTTGTGAATATTTTTTTGAAATTAGAAAAATATTTTAAGTTAGGAACATTTTTAAGTTCATGAAAAAATGAGAAATATTCTTCCCTCAAATTCTTGTTTTTTTATTAAGAACTGGAAGAACTTTTTTATACCCGGCAACATTTTAAGAAATTGTGACTATTTTCTAAAATTCCAATCATTTTTCAAAATCATTAATATTTTTTTGAAATTTGACAACATTTGAAAACTCATGAATATATTTTTTAATTCCCTAAATGGGCCATTGAGATGATCAATTCACATAAACCTTTTGCCCTTCTTTAATTCCTTAAATGGGCCGTTGAGATTATCAATTCACAAATGGCATGTTGCCTTTGGAATGGTTTTGATAGTGGTAGGAAATTTTATATAACTAATTGGAAGCTTGTTTGTATGAAAGAGTTTGGTGGGCTGGGCATTCCAAATCCGTAAGAGATTAATCTCTACTTCCTAGGATCTTGGATTAGAAGATATTCTAAGTTTGATGGGAAGCTTTGGAAGCTAAT